>NC_090726.1:192044218-192161718 GCF_036898095.1 Palaemon carinicauda
GAAAAGTGAAGTAGTAGACACATTGAACACAGATGATGAGGAGCAAGATAAACTGAAAGGAAAGAAAAAGACTGAGTATCGAGATCTGCAAAACGGCGGACAAGAAAATGATACTCAGACGACTGAAAAGGAAAATTACCTGGATATTCTTAAAACTGAAACTGAAAAATTTAATGACGAGGAACTGAAACGAGTAAATGAAATGAAAAGTCAAGCAGATGAATTATATACAAAGAATGAGATTATGCTGAAATTGGTGAATGAGAAAATGAAACCACTAAATGAAATTAATAAAGCAGAGAAAGAGACCCAAGAAAAATTGAAAGCTGAGATTGCGTCTGATTATCAGAAGTTGCAAATTGTGATAGAAAACATCAATGAAGAAAAGGAGAGTCTTAGACTTAATAGAGAAGATTTAATTAAAGAGGAACAGAACTTCACAAAGAAAATAGAAGACTTCAAGAAGGAACAGAAACAATTTGAAAGTGAAAAAACTTCCTATTACGAGGAGGTTAATAACATTATAGGAAATATCAATGAAGAAAAAGAGAGTCTTAGACTTAATAGAGAAAATTTAATTAAAGAGGAACAGAACTTCACAAAGAAAATAGAAGACTTTAAAAAGGAACAAAACCAATTCGAAAGTGAAAAAGCTTCCTATTGCGAGGAGGTTAATAACATTATAGGAAATATCAATGAAGAAAAAGAGAGTCTTAGACTTAATAGAGAAGATTTAATTAAAGAGGAACAGAACTTCACAAAGAAAATAGAAGACTTCAAGAAGGAACAGAAACAATTTGAAAGTGAAAAAACTTCCTATTACGAGGAGATTAATAACATTATGGGAAACCTCAAGGAAGAAAAAGAGAGTCTTAGACTTAATAGAGAAGATTTAATTAAAGAGGAACAGAACTTCACAAAGAAAATAGAAGACTTCAAAAAGGAACAAAACCAATTCGAAAGTGAAAAAGCTTCCTATTGCGAGGAGGTTAATAACATTATAGGAAATATCAATGAAGAAAAAGAGAGTCTTAGACTTAATAGAGAAGATTTAATTAAAGAGGAACAGAACTTCACAAAGAAAATAGAAGACTTCAAAAAGGAACAAAACCAATTCGAAAGTGAAAAAGCTTCCTATTGCGAGGAGGTTAATAACATTATGGGAAATATCAATGAAGAAAAAGAGAGTCTTAGACTTAATAGAGAAGATTTAATTAAAGAGGAACAGAACTTCACAAAGAAAATAGAAGACTTCAAAAAGGAACAAAACCAATTCGAAAGTGAAAAAGCTTCCTATTGCGAGGAGGTTAATAACATTATAGGAAATATCAATGAAGAAAAAGAGAGTCTTAGACTTAATAGAGAAGATTTAATTAAAGAGGAACAGAACTTCACAAAGAAAATAGAAGACTTCAAAAAGGAACAAAACCAATTCGAAAGTGAAAAAGCTTCCTATTGCGAGGAGGTTAATAACATTATAAGAAATATCAATGAAGAAAAAGAGAGTCTTAGACTTAATAGAGAAGATTTAATTAAAGAGGAACAGAACTTCACAAAGATGCAGACAAAGAAGAAGAAGAAGATAGATGTAGGAACAGTAACACCTGTACTTCTAAAGGAGGCTTCTTATGAAAAGGAGAAGAAAAATATGAATGAAGAGAAGTTTGTTATAGAAGAAAAATCTATCCCTAAATTGGATAAGAAGAGTAGTGCTGAACACTTCAAACCATCTCCGGTACAAGGACTTTCTGCATCTCAAAAGAAAAGGACTATTACGAAGAGAGAGAACCATCATGAAGCAAAATTGCGAAGTATAAGAGATATGGAAAAGAGGGATGCAATGACTGATATCCAAGTTAATAATGGCCAGTGGAAGGTTTACTTAGAAGGTGGGAACTGGCATCGTACAAACAGACCTTATTTGGATTTGTTCCCTGTTACCAAACTTGAGACACAACCAAAGTTCAAGAAAAAGGAAGTGATAAGGGTAAGCAGTGACAACACCTTTAATGCGACAATAAATGAGAAGGCCGTAGAAATTGGCATTGGAACAGAAGTTTTTAGCATTCATTCTGTCATGACTCTGGAACAGGCTAAGACTTTGAGATTAGATGAGAAAATTAAAGAACTAACTCCCACCCCAGCTGTAAGTAAACTTTTTGGAAATAAATATCCAATAGGTATCTTAAAAAAGGTCCCAGTGACCATTGGTGATAAAGAGAAGATCTACGTGGATTTTTACATTCAAAATCAATACATGAAACCAGAAATCTCCCTAGGCCGCGAAGAGTTGTGTCGTCACGGATTCATCCGGAAATTTGAGTCAAGCGGGTCAACAATCTTTATTGATAATGACCAAAGCAAGAAGAATATCGAATATCAAGGAACACCCCTGACGTTTAACGCCCTTCTAAGCAATGACATCAAGGCCCCACATGCTAAAGTCCTAATCTCTGAAGGTAGCAAGAGTTTAGTGAGATCTCAGTTCCTGGAGAAAAAGAGAAAAAGATCACTGTTTAACTTTGGTTCGGGAAAACCTATAATAGAAAATTTAGTGATAAAAAATGCTTATGGAAAACTGGCCCCTACAAAAATTCTCATGAAGGACATCTTACCTGAGGGAGATGGAGATATAGTTTTGGGCACAGATTTCCTAAGAAAGGTCAATGCTATAGTGGACTACAAGCAACAGTGGTTATTCATCAAGTTCAGACAGGATTGTTGGTTCCGTATCAATTTGAATGAAGATTGGACACAGAGACTGAATTCAATGATCGAAGATTTTCAACAGGATACAAACCATTAAGTGGAACTGGAGTGAATATTAAGTGTTGTGGGAAAAAAAATGTACTGAGGAAAATATCGTGAGCATGAATTTGAGTTGAATTGAAGATATTAGTTTTAGTTTACGTCGGTAAGGAAATATTTTTCTTTGTAAAACCCATTGAGAGACGGACAGTCAATGCCAGTTAGATTTCAGGCTTCCAAATGCAAAGGGAATAATTTATAAGATGGACGCAGCAGAGGGGAGAAGTAACACTTGTTGTATGCAGTGTTCCTTGACAAAGATTCACCTGTACTGTTTCTTTGTCAGGTGAACAGATGCAGAAGAAATAAGGGTGACTTCTTTTAGTATGTTGTGTCCCTTGGAGAAGATTCCTTTGCACTGGAATAATGGAACAGAGGTGCTTGGACTAAGGTATGGCAACTATCGAGATTAGGAGCCATTGAGAGACTGGCAGTTATAGCCAAGTGGATTCCAGCCTTCCAGACCTAAAGGGAATAATCTACAAGATGGACTCAGCAGAGGGAAGAAGTAACACTTGTAGTTTTATATAGCGTTCCTTGACAAAGATTCACCTGTACTGTTTCTTTGTCAGGTGAACAGATGCAGAAGAAACAAGTGTGACATCATCTAGTATGTTGTGTCCCTTGGAGAAGATTTCCTTTGCACTGGAATAATGGAACAGAATTGCTTGGACTAAGGTATGGCAACTATCGAGATTAGGAGCCATTAAGAGACAAAGTTAATGCCAGGAAGATTCCATCCTTCCAGACCTAAGAAAAGTCTGACTTAGTTCTAGTATGCTTTGTTCCTTGATGAAGATTCACCTGTACTGTTTCTTTGTCAGGTGAACAAAAGCAGAAAGAACATGTCTGATTTCTTCTCAGCAGCAGCTGAGCCAGAAGCATTAGCAGCAGTAGCAGAAGATCAGGTAAGTCTTGACATCGTTCTAATATGATCTGTTACCTAATGAAGATTCACTTGTACTGTTTCTTTATCAGGTAAACAAAAGCAGAAAGAACAAGTCTTTTTTTTCTCAGCAGCAGCTGAGCCAGAGGCATTAGCAGCAGTAGCAGAAGATGAGGGAAGTCTGACATCGTTCTAGTATGCTATGTTACCTAATGAAGATTCACTTGTACTGTTTCTTTATCAGGTAAACAAAAGCAGAAAGAACAAGTCTTTTTTCTCAGCAGCAGCTGAGCCAGAGGCATTAGCAGCTGTAGCAGAAGATGAGGGTAGTCGGACATCGTTCTAGTATGCTTTGTTACCTAATGAAGATTCACTTGTATTGTTTCTTTATCAGGTAAACAAAAGCAGAAAGAACAAGTCTTTTTTCTCAGCAGGAGCTGAGCCAGAGGCATTAGCAGCTGTAGCAGAAGATGAGGGTAGTCTGACATCGTTCTAGTATACTTTGTTACCTAATGAAGATTCACTTGTACTGTTTCTTTATCAGGTAAACAAAAGCAGAAAGAACAAGTCTTTTTTTTCTCAGCAGCAGCTGAGCCAGAGGCATTAGCAGCAGTAGCAGAAGATGAGGGAAGTCACATCGTTCTAGTATGCTCTGTTACCTGATGAAGATTCACTTGTACTGTTTCTTTATCAGGTAAAAAAAAAGCAGAAAGAACAAGTCTGATTTCTTCTCAGCAGCAGCTGAGCCAGAGGCATTAGCAGCAGTAGCAGAAGATGAGAGAAGTCAGACATCGTTCTAGTATGCTCTGTTACCTGATGAAGATTCACTTGTACTGTTTCTTTATCAGGTAAACAAAAGCAGTAAGAACAAGTCAGATTTCTTCTCAGCAGCAGCTGAGCCAGAGGCATTAGCAGCAGTTGCAGAAGATGAGGGATGTCTGACATCGTTCTAGTATGCTTTGTTACCTAATGAAGATTCACTTGTACTGTTTCTTTATCAGTTAAACAAGAGCAGTAAGAACAAGTCTGATTTCTTCTCAGAAGCAGCAGCAGAAAAAAGTCTGACCGTTCTAGTATGCTTTGTTCCTTGATGGAGATTCACCTGTACTGTTTCTTTGTCAGGTGAACAAAAGCAGAAAGAACAAGTCTGATTTCTTCTCAGCAGCAGCTGAGCCAGAGGCATTAGCAGCAGTTGCAGAAGATGAGGGATGTCTGACATCGTTCTAGTATGCTTTGTTACCTAATGAAGATTCACTTGTACTGTTTCTTTATCAGGTAAACAAAAGCAGTAAGAACAAATCTGATTTCTTCTCAGCAGCAGCAGCAGAAAAAAGTCTGACCGTTCTAGTATGCTTTGTTCCTTGATGGAGATTCACCTGTACTGTTTCTTTGTCCGGTGAACAAAAGCAGAAAGAACAAGTCTGATTTCTTCTCAGCAGCAGCTGAGCCAGAGGCATTAGCAGCAGTGGCAGAAGATGAGGTAAGTCTTGACATCGTTCTAGTATGCTTTGTTACCTAATGAAGATTCACTTGTACTGTTTCTTTATCAGGTAAACAAAAGCAGAAAGAACAAGTCATTTTTCTCAGCAGCAGCTGAGCAAGAGGCATTAGCAGAAGTAGCAGAAGATGAGGGAAGTCTGACATTGTTCTAGTATGCTTTGTTACCTAATGAAGATTCACTTGTACTGTTTCTTTATCAGGTAAACAAAAGCAGGAAGAACAAGTCTGATTTCTTCTCAGCAGCAGCAGCAGCAGAAAAAAAAGTCTGATTTCGTTCTAGTATGCTTTGCTCCTTGATGGAGATTCACTTGTACTGTTTCTTTGTCAGGTGAAGAAAAGCAGGAAGAACAAGTCTTAATTCTTCTCTGCAGCAGTTGAACCAGAGGCATTAGCAGCAGTAGCAGAAAATGAGGGAAGTCTGACATCGTTCTAGTATGCCTTGTTACCTAATGAAGATTCACTTGTACTGTTTCTTTATCAGGTAAACAAAAGCAGAAAGAACAAGTCAGATTCCTTCTCAGCAGCAGCAGAGAAAAGTCTGACATCGTTCTAGTATGCTCTGTTACCTAATGAAGATTCACTTGTACTGTTTTTTTATCGGGTAAACAAAAGCAGAAAGAACAAGTCTGATTTCTTCTCAGCAGCAGCAGCAGAAAAAAGTCTGACTTCATTTTAGTATGCTTTGTTCCTTGATGGAGATTCACCTGTACTGTTTCTTTGTCAGGTGAACAAAAGCGAAAGAACAAGTCTGATTTCCTCTCAGCAGCAGCTGAGCCAGAGGCATTAGCAGCAGTAGCAGAAAATGAGGGAAGTCTGACATCGTTCTAGTATGCCTTGTTACCTAATGAAGATTCACTTGTACTGTTTCTTTATCAGGTAAACAAAAGCAGAAAGAACAAGTCAGATTCCTTCTCAGCAGCAGCAGAGAAAAGTCTGACATCGTTCTAGTATGCTTTGTTCCTTGATGAAGATTCACCTGTATTGTTTCTTTGTCAGGCGAACAAAAGCAGAAAGAACAAGTCTGATTTTTTTCTCAGCAGCAGCTGAAGCAGAGGCATTAGCAGCAGTAGCAGAAAATGAGGGAAGTCTGACATCGTTCTAGTATGCCTTGTTACCTAATGAAGATTCACTTGTACTGTTTCTTTATCATATAAACAAAAGCAGAAAGAACAAGTATGATTTCTTCTCAGCAGCAGCTGAACCAGAAGCATTAGCAGCAGTAGCAGAAGATGAGGGAAATCTGACATCGTTCTAGTATGCCTTGTTACCTAATGAAGAGTCACTTGTACTGTTTCTTTATCAGGTAAACAAAAGCAGAAAGAACAAGTATGATTTCTTCTCAGCAGCAGCTGAGCCAGAGGCATTAGCAGCAGTAGCAGAAAATGAGGGAAGTCTGACATCGTTCTAGTATGCCTTCTTACCTAATGAAGATTCACTTGTACTGTTTCTTTATCAGGTAAACAAAAGCAGAAAGAACAAGTCAGATTTCTTCTCAGCAGCAGCAGAGAAAAGTCTGACATCGTTCTAGTATGCTTTGTTCCTTGATGGAGATTCACCTGTACTGTTTCTTTGTCAGGCGAACAAAAGCAGAAAGAACAAGTCCTATTTTTTTCTCAGCAGCAGCTGAACAAGAGGCATTAGCAGCAGTAGCAGAAAATGGGGGAAGCACATCGTTCTAGTATGCTTTGTTACCTAATGAAGATTCACCTGTACTGTTTCTTTGTTAGGTGAACAAAAGCGAAAGAACAAGTCTGATTTCTTCTCAGCAGCAGCTGAGCCAGAGGCATTAGCAGCACTAGCAGAAAATGAGGGAAGTCTGGCATCGTTCTATTATGCTCTGTTACCTAATGAAGATTCACTTGTACTGCTTCTTTTTCAGGTAAACAAAAGCAGAAAGAACAAGTCTTTTTTCCTCAGCAGCAGCTGAACCAGAGGCATTAACAGCAGTAGCAGAAGATGAGGGAAGTCTGACATCGTTGTAGTATGCCTTGTTACCTAATGAAGATTCACTTGTACTGTTTCTTTATCAGGTAAACAAAAGCAGAAAGAACAAGTCAGATTTCTTCTCAGCAGCAGCAGAGAAAAGTCTGACATCGTTCTAGTATGCTTTGTTCCTTGATGAAGATTCACCTGTACTGTTTCTTTGTCAGGCGAACAAAAGCAGAAAGAACAAGTCTGATTTTTTCTCAGCAGCAGCTGAACCAGAGGCATTAGCAGCAGTAGCAGAAAATGAGGGAAGTCTGACATCGTTCTAGTATGCCTTGTTACCTAATGAAGATTCACTTGTACTGTTTCTTTATCAGGTAAACAAAAGCAGAAAGAACAAGTCAGATTTCTTCTCAGCAGCAGCAGAGAAAAGTCTGACATCGTTCTAGTATGCTTTGTTCCTTGATGGAGATTCACCTGTACTGTTTCTTTGTCAGGCGAACAAAAGCAGAAAGAACAAGTCTGATTTTTTCTCAGCAGCAGCTGAACCAGAGGCATTAGCAGCAGTAGCAGAAAAAGGGGGAAGTCTTGACATCGTTCTAGTATGCTTTGTTACCTAATGAAGATTCACCTGTACTGTTTCTTTGTTAGGTGAACAAAAGCGAAAGAACAAGTCTGATTTCTTCTCAGCAGCAGCTGAGCCAGAGGCATTAGCAGCACTAGCAGAAAATGAGGGAAGTCTGACATCGTTCTATTATGCTCTGTTACCTAATGAAGATTCACTTGTACTGCTTCTTTTTCAGGTAAACAAAAGCAGAAAGAACAAGTCTTTTTTCCTCAGCAGCAGCTGAACCAGAGGCATTAACAGCAGTAGCAGAAGATGAGGGAAGTTTGACATCGTTCTAGTATGCCTTGTTACCTAATGAAGATTCACTTGTACTGTTTCTTTATCAGGTAAACAAAAGCAGAAAGAACAAGTCAGATTTCTTCTCAGCAGCAGCAGAGAAAAGTCTGACATCGTTCTAGTATGCTTTGTTCCTTGATGGAGATTCACCTGTACTGTTTCTTTGTCAGGCGAACAAAAGCAGAAAGAACAAGTCTGATTTTTTCTCAGCAGCAGCTGAACCAGAGGCATTAGCAGCAGTAGCAGAAAATGAGGGAAGTCTGACATCGTTCTAGTATGCCTTGTTACCTAATGAAGATTCACTTGTACTGTTTCTTTATCAGGTAAACAAAAGCAGAAAGAACAAGCCAGATTTCTTCTCAGCAGCAGCAGAGAAAAGTCTGACATCATTCTAGTATGCTTTGTTCCTTGATGAAGATTCACCTGTACTGTTTCTTTGTCAGGCGAACAAAAGCAGAAAGAACAAGTCTGATTTTTTTTCTCAGCAGCAGCTGAACCAGAGGCATTAGCAGCAGTAGCAGAAAATGAGTTAAGTCTGACATCGTTCTAGTATGCCTTGTTACCTAATGAAGATTCACTTGTACTGTTTCTTTATCAGGTAAACAAAAGCAGAAAGAACAAGTATGATTTCTTCTCAGCAGCAGCTGAGCCAGAGGCATTAGCAGCAGTAGCAGAAGATGAGGGAAATCTGACATCGTTCTAGTATGCCTTGTTACCTAATGAGATTCACTTGTACTGTTTCTTTATCAGGTAAACAAAAGCAGAAAGAACAAGTCTGATTTCTTCTCAGCAGCAGCTGAGCCAGAGGCATTAGCAGCAGTAGCAGAAAATGAGGGAAGTCTGACATCGTTCTAGTATGCTTTGTTACCTAATGAAGATTCACTTGTACTGTTTCTTTATCAGGTAAATAAAAGCAGAAAGAACAAGTCAGATTTCTTCTCAGCAGCAGCAGAGAAAAGTCTGACATCGTTTTAGTATGCTTTGTTCCTTGATGGAGATTCACCTGTACTGTTTCTTTGTCAGGCGAACGAAAGCAGAAAGAACAAGTCTGATTTTTTCTCAGCAGCAGCTGAACCAGAGGCATTAGCAGCAGTAGCAGAAAATGAGGGAAGTCTTGACATCGTTCTAGTATATTTTGTTACCTAATGAAGATTCACCTGTACTGTTTCTTTGTCAGGTGAACAAAAGCGAAAGAACAAGTCTGATTTTTTCTCAGCAGCAGCTGAACCAGAGGCATTAACAGCAGTAGCAGAAGATGAGGGAAGTCTGACATCGTTCTAGTATGCCTTGTTACCTAATGAAGATTCACTTGTACTGTTTCTTTATCAGGTAAACAAAAGCAGAAAGAACAATTCAGATTTCTACTCAGCAGCAGCAGAGAAAAGTCTGACATCATTCTAGTATGGTTTGTTCCTTGATGAAGATTCACCTGTACTGTTTCTTTGTCAGGCGAACAAAAGCAGAAAGAACAAGTCTGATTTTTTCTCAGCAGCAGCTGAACCAGAGGCATTAGCAGCAGTAGCAGAAAATGAGTTAAGTCTGACATCGTTCTAGTATGCCTTGTTACCTAATGAAGATTCACTTGTACTGTTTCTTTATCATATAAACAAAAGCAGAAAGAACAAGTATGATTTCTTCTCAGCAGCAGCTGAACCAGAAGCATTAGCAGCAGTAGCAGAAGATGAGGGAAATCTGACATCGTTCTAGTATGCCTTGTTACCTAATGAAGAGTCACTTGTACTGTTTCTTTATCAGGTAAACAAAAGCAGAAAGAACAAGTATGATTTCTTCTCAGCAGCAGCTGAGCCAGAGGCATTAGCAGCAGTAACAGAAAATGAGGGAAGTCTGACATCGTTCTAGTATGCCTTGTTACCTAATGAAGATTCACTTGTACTGTTTCTTTATCAGGTAAACATAAGCAGAAAGAACAAGTCAGATTTCTTCTCAGCAGCAGCAGAGAAAAGTCTGACATCGTTCTAGTATGCTTTGTTCCTTGATGGAGATTCACCTGTACTGTTTCTTTGTCAGGCGAACAAAAGCAGAAAGAACAAGTCTGATTTTTTCTCAGCAGCAGCTGAACCAGAGGCATTAGCAGCAGTAGCAGAAAATGGGGGAAGCACATCGTTCTAGTATGCTTTGTTACCTAATGAAGATTCACCTGTACTGTTTCTTTGTTAGGTGAACAAAAGCGAAAGAACAAGTCTGATTTCTTCTCAGCAGCAGCTGAGCCAGAGGCATTAGCAGCACTAGCAGAAAATGAGGGATGTCTGGCATCGTTCTATTATGCTCTGTTACCTAATGAAGATTCACTTGTACTGCTTCTTTTTCAGGTAAACAAAAGCAGAAAGAACAAGTCTTTTTTCCTCAGCAGCAGCTGAACCAGAGGCATTAACAGCAGTAGCAGAAGATGAGGGAAGTCTGACATCGTTCTAGTATGCCTTGTTACCTAATGAAGATTCACTTGTACTGTTTCTTTATCAGGTAAACAAAAGCAGAAAGAACAAGTCAGATTTCTTCTCAGCAGCAGCAGAGAAAAGTCTGACATCGTTCTAGTATGCTTTGTTCCTTGATGAAGATTCACCTGTACTGTTTCTTTGTCAGGCGAACAAAAGCAGAAAGAACAAGTCTGATTTTTTCTCAGCAGCAGCTGAACCAGAGGCATTAGCAGCAGTAGCAGAAAATGAGGGAAGTCTGACATCGTTCTAGTATGCCTTGTTACCTAATGAAGATTCACTTGTACTGTTTCTTTATCAGGTAAACAAAAGCAGAAAGAACAAGTCAGATTTCTTCTCAGCAGCAGCAGAGAAAAGTCTGACATCGTTCTAGTATGCTTTGTTCCTTGATGGAGATTCACCTGTACTGTTTCTTTGTCAGGCGAACAAAAGCAGAAAGAACAAGTCTGATTTTTTCTCAGCAGCAGCTGAACCAGAGGCATTAGCAGCAGTAGCAGAAAATGGGGGAAGTCTTGACATCGTTCTAGTATGCTTTGTTACCTAATGAAGATTCACCTGTACTGTTTCTTTGTTAGGTGAACAAAAGCGAAAGAACAAGTCTGATTTCTTCTCAGCAGCAGCTGAGCCAGAGGCATTAGCAGCACTAGCAGAAAATGAGGGAAGTCTGACATCGTTCTATTATGCTCTGTTACCTAATGAAGATTCACTTGTACTGTTCTTTTTCAGGTAAACAAAAGCAGAAAGAACAAGTCTTTTTTCTCAGCAGCAGCTGAACCAGAGGCATTAGCAGCAGTAGCAGAAAATGGGGGAAGTCTTGACATCGTTCTAGTATGCTTTGTTACCTAATGAAGATTCACCTGTACTGTTTCTTTGTTAGGTGAACAAAAGCGAAAGAACAAGTCTGATTTCTTCTCAGCAGCAGCTGAGCCAGAGGCATTAGCAGCACTAGCAGAAAATGAGGGAAGTCTGACATCGTTCTAGTATGCTCTTGTTACCTAATGAAGATTCACTTGTACTGTTCTTTTCAGGTAAACAAAAGCAGAAAGAACAAGTCTTTTTTCCTCAGCAGCAGCTGAACCAGAGGCATTAACAGCAGTAGCAGAAGATGAGGGAAGTTTGACATCGTTCTAGTATGCCTTGTTACCTAATGAAGATTCACTTGTACTGTTTCTTTATCAGGTAAACAAAAGCAGAAAGAACAAGTCAGATTTCTTCTCAGCAGCAGCAGAGAAAAGTCTGACATCGTTCTAGTATGCTTTGTTACCTTGATGAGATTCACCTGTACTGTTTCTTTGTCAGGCGAACAAAAGCAGAAAGAACAAGTCTGATTTTTCTCAGCAGCAGCTGAACCAGAGGCATTAGCAGCAGTAGCAGAAAATGAGGGAAGTCTGACATCGTTCTAGTATGCCTTGTTACCTAATGAAGATTCACTTGTACTGTTTCTTTATCAGGTAAACAAAAGCAGAAAGAACAAGTCCAGATTTCTTCTCAGCAGCAGCAGAGAAAAGTCTGACATCATTCTAGTATGCTTTGTTCCTTGATGAAGATTCACCTGTACTGTTTCTTTGTCAGGCGAACAAAAGCAGAAAGAACAAGTCTGATTTTTTTTCTCAGCAGCAGCTGAACCAAAGGCATTAGCAGCAGTAGCAGAAAATGAGTTAAGTCTGACATCGTTCTAGTATGCCTTGTTACCTAATGAAGATTCACTTGTACTGTTTCTTTATCAGGTAAACAAAAGCAGAAAGAACAAGTATGATTTCTTCTCAGCAGTAGCTGAGCCAGTGGCATTAGCAGCAGTAGCAGAAGATGAGGGAAATCTGACATCGTTCTAGTATGCCTTGTTACCTAATGAAGATTCACTTGTACTGTTTCTTTATCAGGTGAACAAAAGCAGAAAGAACAAGTCTGATTTCTTCTCAGCAGCAGCTGAGCCAGAGGCATTAGCAGCAGTAGCAGAAAATGAGGGAAGTCTGACATCGTTCTAGTATGCCTTGTTACCTAATGAAGATTCACTTGTACTGTTTCTTTATCAGGTAAACAAAAGCAGAAAGAACAAGTCAGATTTATTCTCAGCAGCAGCAGAGAAAAGTCTGACATCATTCTAGTATGCTTTGTTCCTTGATGAAGATTCACCTGTACTGTTTCTTTGTCAGGCGAACAAAAGCAGAAAGAACAAGTCTGATTTTTTCTCAGCAGCAGCTGAACCAGAGGCATTAGCAGCAGTAGCAGAAAATGGGGGAAGTCGACATCGTTCTAGTATGCTTTGTTACCTAATGAAGATTCACCTGTACTGTTTCTTTGTTAGGTGAACAAAAGCGAAAGAACAAGTCTGATTTCTTCTCAGCAGCAGCTGAGCCAGAGGCATTAGCAGCTCTAGCAGAAAATGAGGGAAGTCTGACATCGTTCTATTATGCTCTGTTACCTAATGAAGATTCACTTGTACTGCTTCTTTTTCAGGTAAACAAAAGCAGAAAGAACAAGTCTTTTTTCCTCAGCAGCAGCTGAACCAGAGGCATTAACAGCAGTAGCAGAAGATGAGGGAAGTTTGACATCGTTCTAGTATGCCTTGTTACCTAATGAAGATTCACTTGTACTGTTTCTTTATCAGGTAAACAAAAGCAGAAAGAACAAGTCAGATTTCTTCTCAAGCAGCAGCAGAGAAAAGTCTGACATCGTTCTAGTATGCTTTGTTCCTTGATGCAGATTCACCTGTACTGTTTCTTTGTCAGGCGAACAAAAGCAGAAAGAACAAGTCTGATTTTTTCTCAGCAGCAGCTGAACCAGAGGCATTAGCAGCAGTAGCAGAAAATGAGGGAAGTCTGACATCGTTCTAGTATGCCTTGTTACCTAATGAAGATTCACTTGTACTGTTTCTTTATCAGGTAAACAAAAGCAGAAAGAACAAGCCAGATTTCTTCTCAGCAGCAGCAGAGAAAAGTCTGACATCATTCTAGTATGCTTTGTTCCTTGATGAAGATTCACCTGTACTGTTTCTTTGTCAGGCGAACAAAAGCAGAAAGAACAAGTCTGATTTTTTTTCTCAGCAGCAGCTGAACCAGAGGCATTAGCAGCAGTAGCAGAAAATGAGTTAAGTCTGACATCGTTCTAGTATGCCTTGTTACCTAATGAAGATTCACTTGTACTGTTTCTTTATCAGGTAAACAAAAGCAGAAAGAACAAGTATGATTTCTTCTCAGCAGCAGCTGAGCCAGAGGCATTAGCAGCAGTAGCAGAAGATGAGGGAAATCTGACCTCGTTCTAGTATGCCTTGTTACCTAATGAAGATTCACTTGTACTGTTTCTTTATCAGGTGAACAAAAGCAGAAAGAACAAGTCTGATTTCTTCTCAGCAGCAGCTGAGCCAGAGGCATTAGCAGCAGTAGCAGAAAATGAGGGAAGTCTGACATCGTTCTAGTATGCTTTGTTACCTAATGAAGATTCACTTGTACTGTTTCTTTATCAGGTAAACAAAAGCAGAAAGAACAAGTCAGATTTCTTCTCAGCAGCAGCAGAGAAAAGTCTGACATCGTTCTAGTATGCTTTGTTCCTTGATGGAAGATTCACCTGTACTGTTTCTTTGTCAGGCGAACAAAAGCAGAAAGAACAAGTCTGATTTTTTCTCAGCAGCAGCTGAACCAGAGGCATTAGCAGCAGTAGCAGAAAATGAGGGAAGTCTTGACATCGTTCTAGTATGCTTTGTTACCTAATGAAGATTCACCTGTACTGTTTCTTTGTCAGGTGAACAAAAGCGAAAGAACAAGTCTGATTTTTTCTCAGCAGCAGCTGAACCAGAGGCATTAGCAGCAGTAGCAGAAGATGAGGGAAGTCTGACATCGTTCTAGTATGCCTTGTTACCTAATGAAGATTCACTTGTACTGTTTCTTTATCAGGTAAACAAAAGCAGAAAGAACAAGTCAGATTTCTAGCTCAGCAGCAGCAGAGAAAAGTCTGACATCGTTCTAGTATGCTTTGTTACCTAATGAAGATTCACTTGTACTGTTTCTTTGTCAGGCGAACAAAAGCAGAAAGAACAAGTCTGATTTTTCTCAGCAGCAGCTGAACCAGAGGCATTAGCAGCAGTAGCAGAAAATGAGGGAAGTCTGACATCGTTCTAGTATGCCTTGTTACCTAATGAAGATTCACTTGTACTGTTTCTTTATCATAAAACAAAAGCAGAAAGAACAAGTCTGATTTCTTCTCAGCAGCAGCTGAACCAGAGCATTAGCAGCAGTAGCAGAAGATGAGGGAAGTCTGACATCGTTCTAGTATGCCTTGTTACCTAATGAAGATTCACTTGTACTGTTTCTTTATCAGGTAAACAAAAGCAGAAAGAACAAGTATGATTTCTTCTCAGCAGCAGCTGAGCCAGAGGCATTAGCAGCAGTAGCAGAAAATGAGGGAAGTCTGACATCGTTCTAGTATGCCTTGTTACCTAATGAAGATTCACTTGTACTGTTTCTTTATCAGGTAAACAAAAGCAGAAAGAACAAGTCAGATTTCTTCTCAGCAGCAGCAGAGAAAAGTCTGACATCGTTCTAGTATGCTTTGTTCCTTGATGAAGATTCACCTGTACTGTTTCTTTGTCAGGCGAACAAAAGCAGAAAGAACAAGTCTGATTTTTTCTCAGCAGCAGCTGAACCAGAGGCATTAGCAGCAGTAGCAGAAAATGGGGAAGCACATCGTTCTAGTATGCTTTGTTACCTAATGAAGATTCACCTGTACTGTTTCTTTGTCAGGTGAACAAAAGCAGAAAGAACAAGTCTGATTTCTTCTCAGCAGCAGCTGAGCCAGAGGCATTAGCAGCAGTAGCAGAAAATGAGGGAAGTCTGGCATCGTTCTAGTATGCTCTTGTTACCTAATGAAGATTCACTTGTACTGTTCTTTTCAGGTAAACAAAAGCAGAAAGAACAAGTCTTTTTTCTCAGCAGCAGCTGAACCAGAGGCATTAACAGCAGTAGCAGAAGATGAGGGAAGTCTGACATCGTTCTAGTATGCCTTGTTACCTAATGAAGATTCACTTGTACTGTTTCTTTATCAGGTAAACAAAAGCAGAAAGAACAAGTCAGATTTCTTCTCAGCAGCAGCAGAGAAAAGTCTGACATCGTTCTAGTATGCTTTGTTCCTTGATGAAGATTCACCTGTACTGTTTCTTTGTCAGGCGAACAAAAGCAGAAAGAACAAGTCTGATTTTTCTCAGCAGCAGCTGAACCAGAGGCATTAGCAGCAGTAGCAGAAAATGAGGGAAGTCTGACATCGTTCTAGTATGCCTTGTTACCTAATGAAGATTCACTTGTACTGTTTCTTTATCAGGTAAACAAAAGCAGAAAGAACAAGTCAGATTTCTTCTCAGCAGCAGCAGAGAAAAGTCTGACATCGTTCTAGTATGCTTTGTTCCTTGATGAAGATTCACCTGTACTGTTTCTTTGTCAGGCGAACAAAAGCAGAAAGAACAAGTCTGATTTTTTCTCAGCAGCAGCTGAACCAGAGGCATTAGCAGCAGTAGCAGAAAATGGGGAAGTCTTGACATCGTTCTAGTATGCTTTGTTACCTAATGAAGATTCACCTGTACTGTTTCTTTGTCAGGTGAACAAAAGCAGAAAGAACAAGTCTGATTTCTTCTCAGCAGCAGCTGAGCCAGAGGCATTAGCAGCAGTAGCAGAAAATGAGGGAAGTCTGACATCGTTCTAGTATGCTCTTGTTACCTAATGAAGATTCACTTGTACTGTTTCTTTTCAGGTAAACAAAAGCAGAAAGAACAAGTCTGATTTTTCTCAGCAGCAGCTGAACCAGAGGCATTAACAGCAGTAGCAGAAGATGAGGGAAGTCTGACATCGTTCTAGTATGCCTTGTTACCTAATGAAGATTCACTTGTACTGTTTCTTTATCAGGTAAACAAAAGCAGAAAGAACAAGTCAGATTTCTTCTCAGCAGCAGCAGAGAAAAGTCTGACATCGTTCTAGTATGCTTTGTTCCTTGATGAGATTCACCTGTACTGTTTCTTTGTCAGGCGAACAAAAGCAGAAAGAACAAGTCTGATTTTTTCTCAGCAGCAGCTGAACCAGAGGCATTAGCAGCAGTAGCAGAAAATGAGGGAAGTCTGACATCGTTCTAGTATGCCTTGTTACCTAATGAAGATTCACTTGTACTGTTTCTTTATCAGGTAAACAAAAGCAGAAAGAACAAGTCTGATTTCTTCTCAGCAGCAGCTGAGAGAAAGCAGTAGCAGAAAATGACATCATCGTTCTAGTATGCTTTGTTACCTAATGAAGATTCACCTGTACTGTTTCTTTGTCAGGTGAACAAAAGCAGAAAGAACAAGTCTGATTTCTTCTCAGCAGCAGCTGAACCAGAGGCATTAGCAGCAGTAGCAGAAAATGAGGGAAGTCTGACATCGTTCTAGTATGCCTTGTTACCTAATGAAGATTCACTTGTACTGTTTCTTTATCAGGTAAACAAAAGCAGAAAGAACAAGTATGATTTCTTCTCAGCAGCAGCTGAGCCAGAGGCATTAGCAGCAGTAGCAGAAGATGAGGGAAATCTGACATCGTTCTAGTATGCCTTGTTACCTAATGAAGATTCACTTGTACTGTTTCTTTATCAGGTGAACAAAAGCAGAAAGAACAAGTCTGATTTCTTCTCAGCAGCAGCTGAGCCAGAGGCATTAGCAGCAGTAGCAGAAAATGAGGGAAGTCTGACATCGTTCTAGTATGCTTTGTTACCTAATGAAGATTCACTTGTACTGTTTCTTTATCAGGTAAACAAAAGCAGAAAGAACAAGTCAGATTTCTTCTCAGCAGCAGCAGAGAAAAGTCTGACATCGTTCTAGTATGCTTTGTTCCTTGATGAGATTCACCTGTACTGTTTCTTTGTCAGGCGAACAAAAGCAGAAAGAACAAGTCTGATTTTTTCTCAGCAGCAGCTGAACCAGAGGCATTAGCAGCAGTAGCAGAAAATGAGGGAAGTCTTGACATCGTTCTAGTATGCTTTGTTACCTAATGAAGATTCACCTGTACTGTTTCTTTGTCAGGTGAACAAAAGCAGAAAGAACAAGTCTGATTTTTTCTCAGCAGCAGCTGAACCAGAGGCATTAACAGCAGTAGCAGAAGATGAGGGAAGTCTGACATCGTTCTAGTATGCCTTTTTACCTAATGAAGATTCACTTGTACTGTTTCTTTATCAGGTAAACAAAAGCAGAAAGAACAAGTCAGATTTCTACTCAGCAGCAGCAGAGAAAAGTCTGACATCGTTCTAGTATGCCTTTGTTCCTATGAAGATTCACCTGTACTGTTTCTTTGTCAGGCGAACAAAAGCAGAAAGAACAAGTCTGATTTTTTCTCAGCAGCAGCTGAACCAGAGGCATTAGCAGCAGTAGCAGAAAATGAGGGAAGTCTGACATCGTTCTAGTATGCTTTGTTACCTAATGAAGATTCACTTGTACTGTTTCTTTATCAGGTAAACAAAAGCAGAAAGAACAAGTCAGATTTCTTCTCAGCAGCAGCAGAGAAAAGTCTGACTTCGTTCTAGTATGCTTTGTTCCTTGATGAAGATTCACCTGTACTGTTTCTCAGGCGAACAAAAGCAGAAAGAACAAGTCAGATTTCTTCTCAGCAGCAGCAGAGAAAAGTCTGACATCGTTCTAGTATGCTTTGTTCCTTGATGAAGATTCACCTGTACTGTTTCTTTGTCAGGCGAACAAAGCAGAAAGAACAAGTCTGATTTTTTCTCAGCAGCAGCTGAACCAGAGGCATTAGCAGCAGTAGCAGAAAATGAGGGAAGTCTTGACATCGTTCTAGTATGCTTTGTTACCTAATGAAGATTCACCTGTACTGTTTCTTTGTCAGGTGAACAAAAGCGAAAGAACAAGTCTGATTTTTTCTCAGCAGCAGCTGAACCAGAGGCATTAACAGCAGTAGCAGAAGATGAGGGAAGTCTGACATCGTTCTAGTATGCCTTTTTACCTAATGAAGATTCACTTGTACTGTTTCTTTATCAGGTAAACAAAAGCAGAAAGAACAAGTCAGATTTCTACTCAGCAGCAGCAGAGAAAAGTCTGACATCATTCTAGTATGCTTTGTTCCTTGATGAAGATTCACCTGTACTGTTTCTTTGTCAGGCGAACAAAAGCAGAAAGAACAAGTCTAATTTTTTCTCAGCAGCAGCTGAACCAGAGGCATTAGCAGCAGTAGCAGAAAATGAGGGAAGTCTGACATCGTTCTAGTATGCTTTGTTACCAAATGAAGATTCACTTGTACTGTTTCTTTATCAGGTAAACAAATGCAGAAAGAACAAGTCAGATTTCTTCTCAGCAGCAGCAGAGAAAAGTCTGACTTCGTTCTAGTATGCTTTGTTCCTTGATGAAGATTCACCTGTACTGTTTGTCAGGCGAACAAAAGCAGAAAGAACAAGTCTGATTTTTTCTCAGCAGCAGCTGAACCAGAGGCATTAGCAGCAGTAGCAGAAGATGAGGGAAATCTGACATCGTTCTAGTATGCCTTGTTACCTAATGAAGATTCACTTGTACTGTTTCTTTATCAGGTAAACAAAAGCAGAAAGAACAAGTCAGATTTTTTCTCAGCAGCAGCAGAGAAAAGTCTGACATCGTTCGTATGCTTTGTTCCTTGATGAAGATTCACCTGTACTGTTTCTTTGTCAGGCGAACAAAAGCAGAAAGAACAAGTCTGATTTTTTCTCAGCAGCAGCTGAAACAGAGGCATTAGCAGCAGTAGCAGAAAATGAGGCAAGTCTTGACATCGTTCTAGTATGCTTTGTTACCTAATGAAGATTCACTTGTACTGTTTCTTTATCAGATAAACAAAAGCAGAAAGAACAAGTCTGATTTCTTCTCAGCAGCAGCAGCAATAGTGACTTTGTTCTAGTATGCTTTGTTCCTTGATGAAGATTCACCTGTACTGTTTCTTTGTCAGGTGAACAAAAGCAGAAAGAACAAGTCTGATTTCTTCTCAGCAGCAGCTTAGCCAGAGGCATTAGCAGCAGTAGCAGACGATGAGGGAAGTCTGACATCGTTCTAGTATGCTTTGTTACCTAATGAAGATTCACTTGTACTGTTTCTTTATCAGGTAAACAAAAGCGAAAGAACAAGTCTGGTTTCTTCTCAGCAGCAGCTGAACCAGAAGCATTAGCAGCAGTAGCAGAAGATGAGGGAAGTCTGACATCGTTCTAGTATGCTTTGTTACCTAATGAAGATTCACTTGTACTGTTTCTTTATCAGGTAAAAAAAGCAGAAAGAACAAGTCTTATTTCTTCTCAGCAGCAGCTTAACCAGAGGCATTAGCAGCAGTAGCAGACAATGAGGGAAGTCTGACATCGTTCTAGTATGCTTTGTTACCTAATGAAGATTCACTTGTACTGTTTCTTTATCAGGTAAACAAAAGCAGAAAGAACAAGTCTGATTTCTTCTCAGCAGCAGCTGAACCAGAGGCATTAGCAGCAGTAGCAGATGAGGGAAGTGTGACATCGTTCTAGTATGCTTTGTTACCTAATGAAGATTCACTTGTACTGTTTCTTTATCAGATAAACAAAAGCAGAAAGAACAGAGTCTGATTTCTTCTCAGCAGCAGCAGCAATAGTGACTTTGTTCTAGTATGCTTTGTTCCTAATGAAGATTCACTTGTACTGTTTCTTTGTCAGGTAACAAAAGCAGAAAGAACAAGTCTGATTTCTTCTCAGCAGCAGCTTAGCCAGAGGCATTAGCAGCAGTAGCAGACAATGAGGGAAGTCTGACATCGTTCTAGTATGCTTTGTTACCTAATGAAGATTCACTTGTACTGTTTCTTTACAGGTAAACAAAAGCAGAAAGAACAAGTCTGATTTCTTCTCAGCAGCAGCTGAACCAGAGGCATTAGCAGCAGTAGCTGAAGATGAGGGATGTCTGACATCGTTCTAGTATGCTTTGTTACCTAATGAAGATTCACTTGTACTGTTTCTTTATCAGGTAAACAAAAGCAGAAAGAACAAGACTGATTTCTTCTCAGTAGCAGCTGAACCAGAAGCATTAGCAGCAGTAGCAGAAGATGAGGGAAGTCTGACATCGTTCTAGTATGCTTTGTTACCTAATGAAGATTCACTTGTACTGTTTCTTTATCAGGTAAAAAAAAGCAGAAAGAACAAGTCTGATTTCTTCTCAGCAGCAGCTTAACCAGAGGCATTAGCAGCAGTAGCAGACAATGAGGGAAGTCTGGCATCGTTCTAGTATGCTTTGTTACCTAATGAAGATTCACTTGTACTGTTTCTTTATCAGGTAAACAAAAGCAGAAGAACAAGTCTGATTTCTTCTCAGCAGCAGCTGAACCAGAGGCATTAGCAGCAGTAGCAGATGAGGGAAGTGTGACATCGTTCTACTATGCTTTGTTACCTAATGAAGATTCACTTGTACTGTTTCTTTATCAGATAAACAAAAGCAGAAATAAAGAGTCTGATTTCTTCTCAGCAGCAACAGCAATAGTGACTTTGTTCTAGTATGCTTTGTTCCTTGATGAAGATTCACCTGTACTGTTTCTTTGTCAGGTGAACAAAAGCAGAAAGAACAAGTCTGATTTCTTCTCAGCAGCAGCTTAACCAGAGGCATTAGCAGCAGTAGCAGACGATGAGGGAAGTCTGACATCGTTCTAGTATGCTTTGTTACCTAATGAAGATTCACTTGTACTGTTTCTTTATCAGGTAAACAAAATCAGAAAGAACAAGTCTGATTTCTTCTCAGCAGCAGTTGAACCAGAGGCATTAGCAGCAGTAGCAGAAGATGAAGGAAGTCTGACATCGTTCTAGTATGCTCTGTTACCTAATGAAGATTCACTTGTACTGTTTTTCTATCAGGTAAACAAATGCAGAAAGAAAAGTCTTTTTTCTCAGCAGCAGCTGAGCCAGAGGCATTAGCAGCAGTAGCAGAAGATGAGGGAAGTCTGACATTGTTCTAGTATGCTTTGTTACCTGATGAAGATTCACTTGTACTGTTTATCAGGTAAACAAAAGCAGAAAGAACAAGTCTGATTTCTTCTAAGCAGCAGCTGAGCCAGAGGCATTAGCAGCTTTAGCAGAAGATGAGGGATGTCTGACATCGTTCTAGTATGCTTTGTTCCTTGATGAAGATTCACCTGTACTGTTTCTTTGTCAGGCGAAAAAAAGCAGAAAGAACAAGTCTGATTTTTTCTAAGCAGCAGCTGAGCCAGAGGCATTAGCAGCTTTAGCAGAAAATGAGGGAAGTCTGACATCGTTCTAGTATGCTTTGTTACCTAATGAAGATTCACTTGTACTGTTTCTTTATCAGGAAACAAAGCAGAAAGAACAAGTCTGATTTCTTCTTAGCAGCAGTTGAACCAGAGGCATTAGCAGCAATAGCAGAAGATGAGGGAAGTCTGACATCGTTCTAGTATGCTTTGTTACCTAATGAAGATTCACTTGTACTGTTTCTTTATCAGGTAAAAAAAGCAGAAAGAACAAGTCTGATTTCTTCTCAGCAGCAGCAGCAGCAGCAGCAGAAGAAGTCTGACATCGTTCTAGTATGCTTTGTTCCTTGATGAAGATTCACTGTACTGTTTCTTTATCAGGTAAAAAAAGCAGAAAGAACAAGTCTGATTTTTCTCAGCAGCAGCTGAACCAGAGGCATTAGCAGCAGTAGCAGAAGATGAGGGATGTCTGACATCGTTCTAGTATGCTTTGTTACCTAATGAAGATTCACTTGTACTGTTTCTTTATCAGGTAAACAAAAGCAGAAAGAACAAGTCTGATTTCTTCTCAGCAGCAGCTGAACCAGAGGCATTAGCAGCAGTAGCAGAAGATGAGGGAAGTCTGACATCGTTCTAGTATGCTTTGTTACCTAATGAAGATTCACTTGTACTGTTTCTTTATCAGGTAAACAAAAGCAGAAAGAACAAGTCTGATTTCTTCTCAGCAGCAGCTGAACCAGGGCATTAGCAGCAGTAGCAGAAGATGAGGGAAGTCTGACATCGTTCTAGTATGCTTTGTTACCTAATGAAGATTCACTTGTACTGTTTCTTTATCAGGTAAACAAAAGCAGAAAGAACAAGTCTGATTTCTTCTCAGCAGCAGAAAAAAGTCTGACTCCGTTCTAGTATGCTTTTTTCCTAATGAAGATTCACTGTACTGTTTCTTTATCAGGTAAACAAAAGCAGAAAGAACAAGTCTGATTTCTTCTCAGCAGCAGCTGAAACAGAGGCATTAGCAGCAGTAGCAAAAGATGAGGAAGTCTGACATCGTTCTAGTATGCTTGTTACCTAATGAAGATTCACTTGTACTGTTTCTTTATCAGGTAAACAAAAGCAGAAAGAACAAGTCTGATTTTT
Organism: Palaemon carinicauda; assembly: GCF_036898095.1. NCBI lineage: Eukaryota > Metazoa > Arthropoda > Malacostraca > Decapoda > Palaemonidae > Palaemon > Palaemon carinicauda. The sequence continues at coordinate 192,067,013 of NC_090726.1, forward strand.
CTCAGCAGCAGCTGAGCCAGGGGCATTAGCAGCAGTAGCAGAAGATGAGGGAAGTCTGACATCGTTCTAGTATGCTTTGTTACCTAATGAAGATTCACTTGTACTGTTTCTTTATCAGGTAAACAAAAGCAGAAAGAACAAGTCTGATTTCTTCTCAGCAGCAGCTGAGCCAGGGGCATTAGCAGCAGTAGCAGAAGATGAGGGAAGTCTGACATCGTTCTAGTATGCTTTGTTACCTAATGAAGATTCACTTGTACTGTTTCTTTATCAGGTAAACAAAAGCAGAAAGAACAAGTCTGATTTCTTCTTTGCAGCAGAGCAGAAAAGTCTGACATCGTTCTAGTATGCTTTGTTCCTTAATGGAGATTCACTTGTACTGTTTCTTTGTCAGGTAAACAAAAGCAGAAAGAACAAGTCTGATTTTTCTCAGCAGCAGCTGAGCCAGAGGCATTAGCAGCAGTAGCAGAAGATGAGGGAAGTCTGACATCGTTCTAGTATGCTTTGTTACCTAATGAAGATTCACTTGTACTGTTTCTTTATCAGGTAAACAAAAGCAGAAAGAACAAGTCTGATTTTCTCAGCAGCAGCTGAACCAGAGGTATTAGCAGCAGTAGCAGAAGAGGAGGTAAGTCTTGACATCGTTCTAGTATGCTTTGTTACCTAATAAGGATTCACTTGTACTGTTTCTTATCAGGTAAACAAAAGCAGAAAGAACAAGTCTGATTTTTCTCAGCAGCAGCTGAGCCAGAGGCATTAGCAGCAGTAGCAGAAGATGAGGGAAGTCTGACATCGTTCTAGTATGCTTTGTTACCTAATGAAGATTCACTTGTACTGTTTCTTTATCAGGTAAAAAAAGCAGAAAGAACAAGTCTGATTTCTTCTCAGCAGCAGCTGAGCAGAGCAGCAGCAGCAGAAAAAAATCTGACATCGTTCTAGTATGCTTTGTTACCTAATGAAGATTCACTTGTACTGTTTCTTTGTCAGGTAACAAAAGCAGAAAGAACAAGTCTGATTTCTTCTCAGCAGCAGCTGAACAGAGGATTAGCAGCAGTAGCAGAAGATAGGTAAGTCTTGACATCGTTCTAGTATGCTCTGTTACCTAATGAAGATTCACTTGTACTGTTTCTTCATCAGGTAAACAAAAGCAGAAAGAACAAGTCAGATTTCTTCTCAGCAGCAGCAGAGAAAAGTCTGACATCGTTCTAGTATGCTTTGTTCCTTGATGGAGATTCACCTGTACTGTTTCTTTGTCAGGTAAACAAAAGCAGAAAGAACAAGTCTGATTTTTTCTCAGCAGCAGCTGAACCAGAGGCATTAGCAGCAGTAGCAGAAAATGAGGGAAGTCTGACATCGTTCTAGTATGCCTTGTTACCTAATGAAGATTCACTTGTACTGTTTCTTTATCAGGTAAACAAAAGCAGAAAGAACAAGTCTGATTTCTTCTCAGCAGCAGCAGAGAAAAGTCTGACATCATTCTAGTATGCTTTGTTCCTTGATGAAGATTCACCTGTACTGTTTCTTTGTCAGGCGAACAAAAGCAGAAAGAACAAGTCTGATTTTTCTCAGCAGCAGCTGAACCAGAGGCATTAGCAGCAGTAGCAGAAAATGAGTAAGTCTGACATCGTTCTAGTATGCCTTGTTACCTAATGAAGATTCACTTGTACTGTTTCTTTATCAGGTAAACAAAAGCAGAAAGAACAAGTCTGATTTCTTCTCAGCAGCAGCTGAGCCAGAGGCATTAGCAGCAGTAGCAGAAGATGAGGGAAATCTGACATCGTTCTAGTATGCCTTGTTACCTAATGAGATTCACTTGTACTGTTTCTTTATCAGGTAAACAAAAGCAGAAAGAACAAGTCTGATTTCTTCTCAGCAGCAGCTGAGCCAGAGGCATTAGCAGCAGTAGCAGAAAATGAGGGAAGTCTGACATCGTTCTAGTATGCTTTGTTACCTAATGAAGATTCACTTGTACTGTTTCTTTATCAGGTAAACAAAAGCAGAAAGAACAAGTCAGATTTCTTCTCAGCAGCAGCAGAGAAAAGTCTGACATCGTTCTAGTATGCTTTGTTCCTTGATGAGATTCACCTGTACTGTTTCTTTGTCAGGTAACAAAAGCAGAAAGAACAAGTCTGATTTTTCTCAGCAGCAGCTGAACCAGAGGCATTAGCAGCAGTAGCAGAAAATGAGGGAAGTCTTGACATCGTTCTAGTATGCTTTGTTACCTAATGAAGATTCACCTGTACTGTTTCTTTGTCAGGTGAACAAAAGCGAAAGAACAAGTCTGATTTTTTCTCAGCAGCAGCTGAACCAGAGGCATTAACAGCAGTAGCAGAAATGAGGGAAGTCTGACATCGTTCTAGTATGCCTTGTTACCTAATGAAGATTCACTTGTACTGTTTCTTTATCAGGTAAACAAAAGCAGAAAGAACAAGTCTGATTTCTACTCAGCAGCAGCAGAGAAAAGTCTGACATCGTTCTAGTATGCTTTGTTACCTAATGAAGATTCACCTGTACTGTTTCTTTGTCAGGTGAACAAAAGCAGAAAGAACAAGTCTGATTTTTCTCAGCAGCAGCTGAACCAGAGGCATTAGCAGCAGTAGCAGAAAATGAGTTAAGTCTGACATCGTTCTAGTATGCCTTGTTACCTAATGAAGATTCACTTGTACTGTTTCTTTATCAGGTAAACAAAAGCAGAAAGAACAAGTCTGATTTCTTCTCAGCAGCAGCTGAACCAGAGCATTAGCAGCAGTAGCAGAAGATGAGGGAAGTCTGACATCGTTCTAGTATGCCTTGTTACCTAATGAAGATTCACTTGTACTGTTTCTTTATCAGGTAAACAAAAGCAGAAAGAACAAGTATGATTTCTTCTCAGCAGCAGCTGAGCCAGAGGCATTAGCAGCAGTAGCAGAAAATGAGGGAAGTCTGACATCGTTCTAGTATGCCTTGTTACCTAATGAAGATTCACTTGTACTGTTTCTTTATCAGGTAAACAAAAGCAGAAAGAACAAGTCTGATTTCTTCTCAGCAGCAGCAGAGAAAAGTCTGACATCGTTCTAGTATGCTTTGTTCCTTGATGAGATTCACCTGTACTGTTTCTTTATCAGGTAACAAAAGCAGAAAGAACAAGTCTGATTTTTCTCAGCAGCAGCTGAACCAGAGGCATTAGCAGCAGTAGCAGAAAATGGGGAAGCACATCGTTCTAGTATGCTTTGTTACCTAATGAAGATTCACCTGTACTGTTTCTTTGTCAGGTGAACAAAAGCAGAAAGAACAAGTCTGATTTCTTCTCAGCAGCAGCTGAGCCAGAGGCATTAGCAGCAGTAGCAGAAAATGAGGGAAGTCTGACATCGTTCTAGTATGCTTTGTTACCTAATGAAGATTCACTTGTACTGTTTCTTTTCAGGTAAACAAAAGCAGAAAGAACAAGTCTTTTTTCTCAGCAGCAGCTGAACCAGAGGCATTAACAGCAGTAGCAGAAGATGAGGGAAGTCTGACATCGTTCTAGTATGCTTTGTTACCTAATGAAGATTCACTTGTACTGTTTCTTTATCAGGTAAACAAAAGCAGAAAGAACAAGTCAGATTTCTTCTCAGCAGCAGCAGAGAAAAGTCTGACATCGTTCTAGTATGCTTTGTTCCTTGATGAAGATTCACCTGTACTGTTTCTTTGTCAGGCGAACAAAAGCAGAAAGAACAAGTCTGATTTTTTCTCAGCAGCAGCTGAACCAGAGGCATTAGCAGCAGTAGCAGAAAATGAGGGAAGTCTGACATCGTTCTAGTATGCCTTGTTACCTAATGAAGATTCACTTGTACTGTTTCTTTATCAGGTAAACAAAAGCAGAAAGAACAAGTCAGATTTCTTCTCAGCAGCAGCAGAGAAAAGTCTGACATCGTTCTAGTATGCTTTGTTCCTTGATGAAGATTCACCTGTACTGTTTCTTTGTCAGGCGAACAAAAGCAGAAAGAACAAGTCTGATTTTTTCTCAGCAGCAGCTGAACCAGAGGCATTAGCAGCAGTAGCAGAAAATGGGGGAAGTCTGACATCGTTCTAGTATGCTTTGTTACCTAATGAAGATTCACCTGTACTGTTTCTTTGTCAGGTGAACAAAAGCAGAAAGAACAAGTCTGATTTCTTCTCAGCAGCAGCTGAACCAGAGGCATTAGCAGCAGTAGCAGAAAATGAGGGAAGTCTGACATCGTTCTAGTATGCTTTGTTACCTAATGAAGATTCACTTGTACTGTTTCTTTTTCAGGTAAACAAAAGCAGAAAGAACAAGTCTTTTTTCTCAGCAGCAGCTGAACCAGAGGCATTAGCAGCAGTAGCAGAAAATGGGGAAGTCTGACATCGTTCTAGTATGCTTTGTTACCTAATGAAGATTCACCTGTACTGTTTCTTTGTTAGGTGAACAAAAGCAGAAAGAACAAGTCTGATTTCTTCTCAGCAGCAGCTGAGCCAGAGGCATTAGCAGCACTAGCAGAAAATGAGGGAAGTCTGACATCGTTCTAGTATGCTCTTGTTACCTAATGAAGATTCACTTGTACTGTTTCTTTTTCAGGTAAACAAAAGCAGAAAGAACAAGTCTTTTTTCTCAGCAGCAGCTGAACCAGAGGCATTAACAGCAGTAGCAGAAGATGAGGGAAGTTTGACATCGTTCTAGTATGCTTTGTTACCTAATGAAGATTCACTTGTACTGTTTCTTTATCAGGTAAACAAAAGCAGAAAGAACAAGTCAGATTTCTTCTCAGCAGCAGCAGAGAAAAGTCTGACATCGTTCTAGTATGCTTTGTTACCTAATGAAGATTCACTTGTACTGTTTCTTTGTCAGGTAAACAAAAGCAGAAAGAACAAGTCTGATTTTTCTCAGCAGCAGCTGAACCAGAGGCATTAGCAGCAGTAGCAGAAAATGAGGGAAGTCTGACATCGTTCTAGTATGCCTTGTTACCTAATGAAGATTCACTTGTACTGTTTCTTTATCAGGTAAACAAAAGCAGAAAGAACAAGTCCAGATTTCTTCTCAGCAGCAGCAGAGAAAAGTCTGACATCATTCTAGTATGCTTTGTTCCTTGATGAAGATTCACCTGTACTGTTTCTTTGTCAGGCGAACAAAAGCAGAAAGAACAAGTCTGATTTTTTTTCTCAGCAGCAGCTGAACCAAAGGCATTAGCAGCAGTAGCAGAAAATGAGTTAAGTCTGACATCGTTCTAGTATGCCTTGTTACCTAATGAAGATTCACTTGTACTGTTTCTTTATCAGGTAAACAAAAGCAGAAAGAACAAGTATGATTTCTTCTCAGCAGTAGCTGAGCCAGTGGCATTAGCAGCAGTAGCAGAAGATGAGGGAAATCTGACATCGTTCTAGTATGCCTTGTTACCTAATGAAGATTCACTTGTACTGTTTCTTTATCAGGTGAACAAAAGCAGAAAGAACAAGTCTGATTTCTTCTCAGCAGCAGCTGAGCCAGAGGCATTAGCAGCAGTAGCAGAAAATGAGGGAAGTCTGACATCGTTCTAGTATGCCTTGTTACCTAATGAAGATTCACTTGTACTGTTTCTTTATCAGGTAAACAAAAGCAGAAAGAACAAGTCTGATTTCTTCTCAGCAGCAGCAGAGAAAAGTCTGACATCATTCTAGTATGCTTGTTCCTTGATGGAAGATTCACCTGTACTGTTTCTTTGTCAGGCGAACAAAAGCAGAAAGAACAAGTCTGATTTTTTCTCAGCAGCAGCTGAACCAGAGGCATTAGCAGCAGTAGCAGAAAATGGGGGAAGTCGACATCGTTCTAGTATGCTTTGTTACCTAATGAAGATTCACCTGTACTGTTTCTTTGTTAGGTGAACAAAAGCGAAAGAACAAGTCTGATTTCTTCTCAGCAGCAGCTGAGCCAGAGGCATTAGCAGCTCTAGCAGAAAATGAGGGAAGTCTGACATCGTTCTATTATGCTCTGTTACCTAATGAAGATTCACTTGTACTGCTTCTTTTTCAGGTAAACAAAAGCAGAAAGAACAAGTCTTTTTTCCTCAGCAGCAGCTGAACCAGAGGCATTAACAGCAGTAGCAGAAGATGAGGGAAGTTTGACATCGTTCTAGTATGCCTTGTTACCTAATGAAGATTCACTTGTACTGTTTCTTTATCAGGTAAACAAAAGCAGAAAGAACAAGTCAGATTTCTTCTCAAGCAGCAGCAGAGAAAAGTCTGACATCGTTCTAGTATGCTTTGTTCCTTGATGCAGATTCACCTGTACTGTTTCTTTGTCAGGCGAACAAAAGCAGAAAGAACAAGTCTGATTTTTTCTCAGCAGCAGCTGAACCAGAGGCATTAGCAGCAGTAGCAGAAAATGAGGGAAGTCTGACATCGTTCTAGTATGCCTTGTTACCTAATGAAGATTCACTTGTACTGTTTCTTTATCAGGTAAACAAAAGCAGAAAGAACAAGCCAGATTTCTTCTCAGCAGCAGCAGAGAAAAGTCTGACATCATTCTAGTATGCTTTGTTCCTTGATGAAGATTCACCTGTACTGTTTCTTTGTCAGGCGAACAAAAGCAGAAAGAACAAGTCTGATTTTTTTTCTCAGCAGCAGCTGAACCAGAGGCATTAGCAGCAGTAGCAGAAAATGAGTTAAGTCTGACATCGTTCTAGTATGCCTTGTTACCTAATGAAGATTCACTTGTACTGTTTCTTTATCAGGTAAACAAAAGCAGAAAGAACAAGTATGATTTCTTCTCAGCAGCAGCTGAGCCAGAGGCATTAGCAGCAGTAGCAGAAGATGAGGGAAATCTGACATCGTTCTAGTATGCCTTGTTACCTAATGAAGATTCACTTGTACTGTTTCTTTATCAGGTGAACAAAAGCAGAAAGAACAAGTCTGATTTCTTCTCAGCAGCAGCTGAGCCAGAGGCATTAGCAGCAGTAGCAGAAAATGAGGGAAGTCTGACATCGTTCTAGTATGCTTTGTTACCTAATGAAGATTCACTTGTACTGTTTCTTTATCAGGTAAATAAAAGCAGAAAGAACAAGTCAGATTTCTTCTCAGCAGCAGCAGAGAAAAGTCTGACATCGTTCTAGTATGCTTTGTTCCTTGATGGAGATTCACCTGTACTGTTTCTTTGTCAGGCGAACGAAAGCAGAAAGAACAAGTCTGATTTTTTCTCAGCAGCAGCTGAACCAGAGGCATTAGCAGCAGTAGCAGAAAATGAGGGAAGTCTTGACATCGTTCTAGTATGCTTTGTTACCTAATGAAGATTCACCTGTACTGTTTCTTTGTCAGGTGAACAAAAGCGAAAGAACAAGTCTGATTTTTTCTCAGCAGCAGCTGAACCAGAGGCATTAACAGCAGTAGCAGAAGATGAGGGAAGTCTGACATCGTTCTAGTATGCCTTGTTACCTAATGAAGATTCACTTGTACTGTTTCTTTATCAGGTAAACAAAAGCAGAAAGAACAAGTCAGATTTCTACTCAGCAGCAGCAGAGAAAAGTCTGACATCATTCTAGTATGGTTTGTTCCTTGATGAAGATTCACCTGTACTGTTTCTTTGTCAGGCGAACAAAAGCAGAAAGAACAAGTCTGATTTTTTTCTCAGCAGCAGCTGAACCAGAGGCATTAGCAGCAGTAGCAGAAAATGAGGGAAGTCTGACATCGTTCTAGTATGCCTTGTTACCTAATGAAGATTCACTTGTACTGTTTCTTTATCATATAAACAAAAGCAGAAAGAACAAGTATGATTTCTTCTCAGCAGCAGCTGAACCAGAAGCATTAGCAGCAGTAGCAGAAGATGAGGGAAATCTGACATCGTTCTAGTATGCCTTGTTACCTAATGAAGAGTCACTTGTACTGTTTCTTTATCAGGTAAACAAAAGCAGAAAGAACAAGTATGATTTCTTCTCAGCAGCAGCTGAGCCAGAGGCATTAGCAGCAGTAGCAGAAAATGAGGGAAGTCTGACATCGTTCTAGTATGCCTTGTTACCTAATGAAGATTCACTTGTACTGTTTCTTTATCAGGTAAACATAAGCAGAAAGAACAAGTCAGATTTCTTCTCAGCAGCAGCAGAGAAAAGTCTGACATCGTTCTAGTATGCTTTGTTCCTTGATGGAGATTCACCTGTACTGTTTCTTTGTCAGGCGAACAAAAGCAGAAAGAACAAGTCTGATTTTTTCTCAGTATCAGCTGAACCAGAGGCATTAGCAGCAGTAGCAGAAAATGGGGGAAGCACATCGTTCTAGTATGCTTTGTTACCTAAAGAAGATTCACCTGTACTGTTTCTTTGTTAGGTGAAAAAAGCGAAAGAACAAGTCTGATTTCTTCTCAGCAGCAGCTGAGCCAGAGGCATTAGCAGCAGTAGCAGAAAATGGGGAAGTCTGACATCGTTCTAGTATGCTTTGTTACCTAATGAAGATTCACCTGTACTGTTTCTTTGTTAGGTGAACAAAAGCAGAAAGAACAAGTCTGATTTCTTCTCAGCAGCAGCTGAGCCAGAGGCATTAGCAGCAGTAGCAGAAAATGAGGGAAGTCTGACATCGTTCTAGTATGCTCTTGTTACCTAATGAAGATTCACTTGTACTGTTTCTTTTCAGGTAAACAAAAGCAGAAAGAACAAGTCTTTTTTCTCAGCAGCAGCTGAACCAGAGGCATTAACAGCAGTAGCAGAAATGAGGGAAGTCTTGACATCGTTCTAGTATGCTTTGTTACCTAATGAAGATTCACTTGTACTGTTTCTTTATCAGGTAAACAAAAGCAGAAAGAACAAGTCAGATTTCTTCTCAGCAGCAGCAGAGAAAAGTCTGACATCGTTCTAGTATGCTTTGTTCCTTGATGAGATTCACCTGTACTGTTTCTTTGTCAGGCGAACAAAAGCAGAAAGAACAAGTCTGATTTTTTCTCAGCAGCAGCTGAACCAGAGGCATTAGCAGCAGTAGCAGAAAATGAGGGAAGTCTGACATCGTTCTAGTATGCTTTGTTACCTAATGAAGATTCACCTGTACTGTTTCTTTGTCAGGTAACAAAAGCAGAAAGAACAAGTCTGATTTTTCTCAGCAGCAGCAGAGAAAAGTCTGACATCATTCTAGTATGCTTTGTTACCTAATGAAGATTCACCTGTACTGTTTCTTTGTCAGGCGAACAAAAGCAGAAAGAACAAGTCTGATTTTTCTCAGCAGCAGCTGAACCAGAGGCATTAGCAGCAGTAGCAGAAAATGAGTTAAGTCTGACATCGTTCTAGTATGCCTTGTTACCTAATGAAGATTCACTTGTACTGTTTCTTTATCAGGTAAACAAAAGCAGAAAGAACAAGTATGATTTCTTCTCAGCAGCAGCTGAGCCAGAGGCATTAGCAGCAGTAGCAGAAGATGAGGGAAGTCTGACATCGTTCTAGTATGCCTTGTTACCTAATGAAGATTCACTTGTACTGTTTCTTTATCAGGTAAACAAAAGCAGAAAGAACAAGTCAGATTTCTTCTCAGCAGCAGCTGAGCCAGAGGCATTAGCAGCAGTAGCTGACTGACATCGTTCTAGTATGCTTTGTTACCTAATGAAGATTCACTTGTACTGTTTCTTTATCAGGCGAACAAAAGCAGAAAGAACAAGTCAGATTTCTTCTCAGCAGCAGCAGAGAAAAGTCTGACATCGTTTTAGTATGCTTTGTTCCTTGATGGAGATTCACCTGTACTGTTTCTTTGTCAGGCGAACGAAAGCAGAAAGAACAAGTCTGATTTTTTCTCAGCAGCAGCTGAACCAGAGGCATTAGCAGCAGTAGCAGAAAATGAGGGAAGTCTTGACATCGTTCTAGTATGCTTTGTTACCTAATGAAGATTCACCTGTACTGTTTCTTTGTCAGGTGAACAAAAGCGAAAGAACAAGTCTGATTTTTTCTCAGCAGCAGCTGAACCAGAGGCATTAACAGCAGTAGCAGAAGATGAGGGAAGTCTGACATCGTTCTAGTATGCCTTTTTACCTAATGAAGATTCACTTGTACTGTTTCTTTATCAGGTAAACAAAAGCAGAAAGAACAAGTCAGATTTCTACTCAGCAGCAGCAGAGAAAAGTCTGACATCATTCTAGTATGGTTTGTTCCTTGATGAAGATTCACCTGTACTGTTTCTTTGTCAGGCGAACAAAAGCAGAAAGAACAAGTCTAATTTTTTCTCAGCAGCAGCTGAACCAGAGGCATTAGCAGCAGTAGCAGAAAATGAGGGAAGTCTGACATCGTTCTAGTATGCTTTGTTACCAAATGAAGATTCACTTGTACTGTTTCTTTATCAGGTAAACAAATGCAGAAAGAACAAGTCAGATTTCTTCTCAGCAGCAGCAGAGAAAAGTCTGACTTCGTTCTAGTATGCTTTGTTCCTTGATGAAGATTCACCTGTACTGTTTGTCAGGCGAACAAAAGCAGAAAGAACAAGTCTGATTTTTTCTCAGCAGCAGCTGAACCAGAGGCATTAGCAGCAGTAGCAGAAGATGAGGGAAATCTGACATCGTTCTAGTATGCCTTGTTACCTAATGAAGAGTCACTTGTACTGTTTCTTTATCAGGTAAACAAAAGCAGAAAGAACAAGTCAGATTTTTTCTCAGCAGCAGCAGAGAAAAGTCTGACATCGTTCGAGTATGCTTTGTTCCTTGATGAAGATTCACCTGTACTGTTTCTTTGTCAGGCGAACAAAAGCAGAAAGAACAAGTCTGATTTTTTCTCAGCAGCAGCTGAAACAGAGGCATTAGCAGCAGTAGCAGAAAATGAGGCAAGTCTTGACATCGTTCTAGTATGCTTTGTTACCTAATGAAGATTCACTTGTACTGTTTCTTTATCAGATAAACAAAAGCAGAAATAAAGAGTCTGATTTCTTCTTAGCAGCAGCAGCAATAGTGACTTTGTTCTAGTATGCTTTGTTCCTTGATGAAGATTCACCTGTACTGTTTCTTTGTCAGGTGAACAAAAGCAGAAAGAACAAGTCTGATTTCTTCTCAGCAGCAGCTTAGCCAGAGGCATTAGCAGCAGTAGCAGACGATGAGGGAAGTCTGACATCGTTCTAGTATGCTTTGTTACCTAATGAAGATTCACTTGTACTGTTTCTTTATCAGGTAAACAAAAGCGGAAAGAACAAGACTGGTTTCTTCTCAGCAGCAGCTGAACCAGAAGCATTAGCAGCAGTAGCAGAAGATGAGGGAAGTCTGACATCGTACTAGTATGCTTTGTTACCTAATGAAGATTCACTTGTACTGTTTCTTTATCAGGTAAAAAAAAGCAGAAAGAACAAGTCTTATTTCTTCTCAGCAGCAGCTTAACCAGAGGCATTAGCAGCAGTAGCAGACAATGAGGGAAGTCTGACATCGTTCTAGTATGCTTTGTTACCTAATGAAGATTCACTTGTACTGTTTCTTTATCAGGTAAACAAAAGCAGAAAGAACAAGTCTGATTTATTCTCAGCAGCAGCTGAACCAGAGGCATTAGCAGCAGTAGCAGATGAGGGAAGTGTGACATCGTTCTACTATGCTTTGTTACCTAATGAAGATTCACTTGTACTGTTTCTTTATCAGATAAACAAAAGCAGAAATAAAGAGTCTGATTTCTTCTCAGCAGCAGCAGCAATAGTGACTTTGTTCTAGTATGCTTTGTTCCTTGATGAAGATTCACCTGTACTGTTTCTTTGTCAGGTGAACAAAAGCAGAAAGAACAAGTCTGATTTCTTCTCAGCAGCAGCTTAGCCAGAGGCATTAGCAGCAGTAGCAGACAATGAGGGAAGTCTGACATCGTTCTAGTATGCTTTGTTACCTAATGAAGATTCACTTGTACTGTTTCTTTACCAGGTAAACAAAAGCAGAAAGAACAAGTCTGATTTCTTCTCAGCAGCAGCTGAACCAGAGGCATTAGCCGCAGTAGCTGAAGATGAGGGATGTCTGACATCGTTCTAGTATGCTTTGTTACCTAATGAAGATTCACTTGTACTGTTTCTTTATCAGGTAAACAAAAGCGGAAAGAACAAGACTGGTTTCTTCTCAGTAGCAGCTGAACCAGAAGCATTAGCAGCAGTAGCAGAAGATGAGGGAAGTCTGACATCGTTCTAGTATGCTTTGTTACCTAATGAAGATTCACTTGTATTGTTTCTTTATCAGGTAAAAAAAAGCAGAAAGAACAAGTCTGATTTCTTCTCAGCAGCAGCTTAACCAGAGGCATTAGCAGCAGTAGCAGACAATAAGGGAAGTCTGGCATCGTTCTAGTATGCTTTGTTACCTAATGAAGATTCACTTGTACTGTTTCTTTATCAGGTAAACAAAAGCAGAGAGAACAAGTCTGATTTCTTCTCAGCAGCAGCTGAACCAGAGGCATTAGCAGCAGTAGCAGATGAGGGAAGTGTGACATCGTTCTACTATGCTTTGTTACCTAATGAAGATTCACTTGTACTGTTTCTTTATCAGATAAACAAAAGCAGAAATAAAGAGTCTGATTTCTTCTCAGCACAGCAACAGCAATAGTGACTTTGTTCTAGTATGCTTTGTTCCTTGATGAAGATTCACCTGTACTGTTTCTTTGTCAGGTGAACAAAAGCAGAAAGAACAAATCTGATTTCTTCTCAGCAGCAGCTTAACCAGAGGCATTAGCAGCAGTAGCAGACGATGAGGGAAGTCTGACATCGTTCTAGTATGCTTTGTTACCTAATAAAGATTCACTTGTACTGTTTCTTTATCAGGTAAACAAAATCAGAAAGAACAAGTCTGATTTCTTCTCAGCAGCAGTTGAACCAGAGGCATTAGCAGCAGTAGCAGAAGATGAAGGAAGTCTGACATCGTTCTAGTATGCTCTGTTACCTAATGAAGATTCACTTGTACTGTTTTTCTATCAGGTAAACAAATGCAGAAAGAAAAGTCTTTTTTCTCAGCAGCAGCTGAGCCAGAGGCATTAGCAGCAGTAGCAGAAGATGAGGGAAGTCTGACATTGTTCTAGTATGCTTTGTTACCTGATGAAGATTCACTTGTACTGTTTATCAGGTAAACAAAAGCAGAAAGAACAAGTCTGATTTCTTCTAAGCAGCAGCTGAGCCAGAGGCATTAGCAGCTTTAGCAGAAGATGAGGGATGTCTGACATCGTTCTAGTATGCTTTGTTCCTTGATGAAGATTCACCTGTACTGTTTCTTTGTCAGGCGAAAAAAAGCAGAAAGAACAAGTCTGATTTTTTCTAAGCAGCAGCTGAGCCAGAGGCATTAGCAGCTTTAGCAGAAAATGAGGGAAGTCTTGACATCGTTCTAGTATGCTTTGTTACCTAATGAAGATTCACTTGTACTGTTTCTTTATCAGGAAACCAAAGCAGAAAGAACAAGTCTGATTTCTTCTTAGCAGCAGTTGAACCAGAGGCATTAGCAGCAATAGCAGAAGATGAGGGAAATCTGACATCGTTCTAGTATGCTTTGTTACCCAATGAAGATTCACTTGTACTGTTTCTTTATCAGGTAAAAAAAGCTGAAAGAACAAGTCTGATTTCTTCTCAGCAGCAGCAGCAGCAGCAGAAAGAAGTCTGACTTAGTTCTAGTATGCTTTGTTTCCTTGATGAAGATTCACCTGTACTGTTTCTTTATCAGGTAACAAAAGCAGAAAGAACAAGTCTGATTTCTTCTCAGCAGCAGCTGAAACAGAGGCATTAGCAGCAGTAGCAAAAGATGAAGGAAGTCTGACATCGTTCTAGTATGCTTGTTACCTAATGAAGATTCACTTGTACTGTTTCTTTATCAGGTAAACAAAAGCAGAAAGAACAAGTCTGATTTCTTCTCAGCAGCAGCTGAGCCAGGGCATTAGCAGCAGTAGCAGAAGATGAGGGATGTCTGACATCGTTCTAGTATGCTTTGTTACCTAATGAAGATTCACTTGTACTGTTTCTTTATCAGGTAAACAAAAGCAGAAAGAACAAGTCTGATTTCTTCTCAGCAGCAGCTGAGCCAGGGGCATTAGCAGCAGTAGCAGAAGATGAGGGAAGTCTGACATCGTTCTAGTATGCTTTGTTACCTAATGAAGATTCACTTGTACTGTTTCTTTATCAGGTAAACAAAAGCAGAAAGAACAAGTCTGATTTCTTCTTTGCAGCAGAAAAAAGTCTGACTTCGTTCTAGTATGCTTTGTTCCTTAATGGAGATTCACCTGTACTGTTTCTTTGTCAGGTAAACAAAAGCAGAAAGAACAAGTCTGATTTTTTCTCAGCAGCAGCTGAGCCAGAGGCATTAGCAGCAGTAGCAGAAGATGAGGGAAGTCTGACATCGTTCTAGTATGCTTTGTTACCTAATGAAGATTCACTTGTACTGTTTCTTTATCAGGTAAACAAGAGCAGAAAGAACAAGTCTGATATCTTCTCAGCAGCAGCTGAACCAGAGGTATTAGCAGCAGTAGCAGAAGAGGAGGTAAGTCTTGACATCGTTCTAGCTTGCTCTGTTACCTAATAAGGATTCACTTGTACTGTTTCTTATCAGGTAAACAAAAGCAGAAAGAAGAAGTCTTTTTTACTCAGCAGCAGCTGAGCCAGAGGCATTAGCAGCAGTAGCAGAAGATGAGGGAAGTCTGACATCGTTCTAGTATGCTTTGTTACCTAATGAAGATTCACTTGTACTGTTTCTTTATCAGGTAAAAAAAAGCAGAAAGAACAAGTCTGATTTCTTCTCAGCTGCAGCAGCAGCAGCAGCAGCAGCAGAAAAAAATCTGACTTGGTTCTAGTATGCTTTGTTCCTTGATGGAGATTCACTTGTACTGTTTCTTTGTCAGGTGAACAAAAGCGAAAGAACAAGTCTGATTTCTTCTCAGCAGCAGCTGAAACAGAGGAATTAGCAGCAGTAGCAGAAGATAAGGTAAGTGTTGACATCGTACTAGTATGCTCTGTTACCTAATGAAGATTCCTTTGTACTGTTTCTTCATCAGGTAAACAAAAGCAGAAAGAACAAGTCTTTTTTTCTCAGCAGCGGTTGAACCAGAGGCATTAGCAGCAGTAGCAGCAGATGAGGTAAGTCTTGACATTGTTCTAGTATGCTCTGTTACCTTATGAAGATTCACTTGTACTGTTTCTTTATCAGGTAAACAAAAGCAGAAAGAACAAGTCTGATTTCTTCTTTGCAGCAGAAGAAAAGTCTGACATCGTTCTAGTATGCTTTGTTCCTTGATGGAGATTCACCTGTACTGTTTCTTTGTCAGGTAAACAAAAGCAGAAAGAACAAGTCTGATTTCCTTTTCAGCAGCAGCTGAGCCAGAGGCATTAGCAGCAGTAGCAGAAGATGAGGGAAGTCTTGACATCCTTCTAGTATGCTCTGTTACCTAATGAAGATTCACTTGTACTGTTTCTTTATCAGGTAAACAAAAGCAGAAAGAACAAGTCTGATTTCTTCTCAGCAGCAGAAAAAAGTCTGACTTCGTTCCAGTATGCTTTGTTCCTTGATGGAGATTCACTTGTACTGTTTCTTTGTCAGGTGAACAAAAGCAGAAAGAACAAGTCTGATTTCTTCTCAGCAGCAGCTGAACCATAGGTATTAGCAGCAGTAGCAGAAGATGAGGTAAGTCTTGACATCGTTCTAGTATGCTCTGTTACCTAATGAAGATTCACTTGTACTGTTTCTTTATCAGGTAAACAAAAGCAGAAAAAAGTCTTTTTTACTCAGCAGCAGCTGAGCCAGAGGCATTAGCAGCTGTAGCAGAAGATGAGGGAAATCTTGACATCGTTCTAGTATGCTCTGTTACCTAATGAAGATTCAGTTTTACTGTTTCTTTATCAGGTAAACAAAAGCAGAAAGAACAAGTCTGATTTCTCAGCAGCAGCTGAACCAGAGGCATTAGCAGCAGTAGCAGAAGATGAGGGAAGTCTTGACATCGTTCTAGTATGCTTTGTTACCTAATGAAGATTTAGTTTTACTGTTTCTTTATCAGGTAAACAAAAGCAGAAAGAACAAGTCTGATTTCTTCTTAGCAGCAGCTGAACCAGAGGCATTAGCAGCAGTAGCAGATGAGGGAAGTCTGAAATCGTTCTAGTGTGCTTTGTTTCCTAATGAAGATTCACTTGTACTGTTTCTTTATCAGGTAAACAAAAGCAGAAAGAACAAGTCTGATTTCTTCTCAGCAGCATAAACAGCAGTAGAAAAAAGTCTGACTTCGTTCCAGTATGATTTGTTCCTTGATGGAGATTCACCTGTACTGTTTCTTTGTCAGGTGAACAAAAGCACAAAGAACAAGTCTGATTTCTTCTCAGCAGCAGCAGCAGAAAAAAGTCTGACTTCGTTCTAGTATGCTTTGTTCCTTGATGGAGATTCACCTGTACTGTTTCTTTGTCAGGTGAACAGAAGCGAAAGAAGTCTGATTTCTTCTCAGCAGCAGCTGAGCCAGAGGCATTAGCAGCAGTAGCAGAAGATGAGGTAAGTCTTGACATTGTTCTAGTATGCTCTGTTACCTAATGAAGATTTACTTGTACTGGTTCTTTATCAGGTAAACAAAAGCAGAAAGAACAAGTCTTTTCTCAGCAGCAGCTGAACCAGAGGCAGTAGCAGTAGATGAGGGAAGTCTGACATTGTTCTAGTATGCTCTGTTACCTAATGAAGATTCACTTGTACTGTTTCTTTATCAGGTAAACAAAAGCAGAAAGAACAAGTCTTTTTTCCTCAGCAGCAGCTGAACCAGAGGCATTAGTAACAGTAGCAGTAGCAGAAGATGAGGGAAGTCTGACATCGTTTTAGTATGCTCTGTTACCTAATGAAGATTCACTTGTACTGTTTCTTTATCAGGTAAACAAAAGCAGAAAGAACAAGTCTGATTTCTTCTCAGCAGCAGCTGAACCAGAGGCATTAGCAGCAGTAGCAGAAAATGAGGGAAGTCTGACATCGTTCTAGTATGCTTTGTTACCTAATGAAGATTCACTTGTACTGTTTCTTTATCAGGTAAACAAAAGCAGTAAGAACAAGTCTGGTTTCTTCTCAGCAGCAGCAGCAGAAAAAAGTCTGACCGTTCTAGTATGCTTTGTTCCTTGATGGAGATTCACCTGTACTGTTTCTTTTTCAGGTGAACAAAAGCGAAAGAACAAGTCTGATTTCTTCTCACCAGCAGCTGAGCCAGAGGTATTAGCAGCAGTAGCAGAAGATGAGGTAAGTCTTGACATCGTTCTAGTATGCTCTGTTACCTAATGGAAATTCAGTTGTACTGTTTCTTTATCAGGTAAACAAAAGCAGAAAGAACAAGTCTGATTTCTTCTCTGCAGCAGCAGCAGAAAAAAGTCTGACTTCATTCTAGTATGCTTTGTTCCTTGATGGAGATTCACCTGTACTGTTTCTTTGTCAGGTGAACAAAAGCGAGAGAACAAGTCTGATTTCTTCTCATTAGCAGCAGCAGAAAAAAAGTCTGACTTTGTTCTAGTATGCTTTGTTCCTTGATGAAGATTCACCTGTACTGTTTCTTTGTCAGGCGAACAAAAGCAGAAAGAACAAGTCTGATTTTTTCTCAGCAGCAGATGAACCAGAGGCATTAGCAGAAAAGGAGGGAAGTCTGACATCGTTTTAGTATTCTTTGTTACCTTATGAAGATTCACTTGTACTGTTTCTTTTATCAGGTAAACAAAAGCAGAAAGAACAAATCTGATTTTTTTTCAGCAGCAGCTGAACCAGAGGCATTAGCAGCAGTAGCAGAAGATAAGGGAAGTCTGACATCTTTCTAGTATGCCTTGTTACCTAATGAAGATTCACTTTTACTGTTTTTTTATCAAGTAAACAAAAGCAGAAAGATTAAGTCTGATTTCTTCTCAGCAGTAGCTGAACCAGAGGCATTAGCAGCAGTAGCAGAAGATGAGGGAAGTCTGACATCGTTCTAGTATACTTTTTCACCTAATGAAGGTTCACTTGTACTGTTTCTTTATCAGGTAAACAAAAGCAGAAAGAACAAGGCTGAATTCTTCTCAGCAGCAGCGATAGAAAAAAGTCTGACTTCGTTCTAGTATGCTTTGTTCCTTGATGAAGATTCACCTGTACTGTTTCTTTATCAGGTAAACAAAAGCAGAAAGAACCAGTTTGATTTCTTCTCAGCAGCCGCTGAACCAGAGGCATTAGCAGCAGTAGCAGAAGATGAGGGAAGTATGACATCGTTCTAGTATACTTTTTCACCTAATGAAGATTCACTTGTACTGTTTCTTTATCAGGTAAACAAAAGCAGAAAGAACGTCTGATTTCTTCTCAGCAGCAGCTGAACCAGAGGCATTAGCATTAGTAGCAGAAAATGATGGAAGTCTGACATTGTTCTAGTGTGCTTTGTTACCTAATGAAGATTCACTTGTACTGTTTCTTTATCAGGTAAACAAAAGCAGAAAGAACGTCTGATTTCTTCTCAGCAGCAGCTGAACCAGAGGCATTAGCAGCAGTAGCAGAAAATGATGGAAGTCTGACACCGTTCTAGTATGCTTTGTTACCTAATGAAGATTCACTTGTACTGTTTCTTTATCAGGTAAACAAAAGCAGAAAGACCAAGTCTGATTTTTTCTCACCAGTAGCTGAACTAGAGGCATTAGCAGCAGTAGCAGAAGATGAGGGAAGTCTGACATCGTTTTAGTATGCTTTGTTACCTAATGAAGATTCAATTGTACTGTTTTTTATCAGGTAAACAAAAGCAGAAAGAACAAGTCTTTTTTCTCAGCAGCAGCTGAACCAGAGGCATTAGCAGCAGTAGCAGAAGATGAGGGAAGTCTGACATCGTTCTAGTATGCTTTGTTACCTAATGAAGATTCACTTGTACTGTTTCTTTATCAGGTAAACAAAAGCAGAAAGAACAAGTCTGATTTCTTCTCAGCAGCAGCTGAACCAGAGGCATTAGCAGCAGTAGCAGAACATGAGGGAAGTCTGACATCGTTCTAGTATGCTTTGTTACCTAATGAAGATTCACTTGTACTGTTTCTTTATCAGGTAAACAAAAGCAGAAAGAACAAGTCTGATTTTTTTTCAGCAGCAGAAGCAATAGAAAAAAGTCTGACTTCGTTCTAGTATGCTTTGTTCCTTGATGAAGATTCACCTGTACTGTTTCTTTGTTATTAGAACAAAAGCAGAAAGAAGAAGTCTGATTTCTTCTCAGCAGCAGATGAACCAGAGGCTTTAGCAGCAGTAGCAGAAAATGAGGGAAGTCTGACATCATTCTAGTATGTTTTGTTACCTAATGAAGATTCACTTGTAATTTTTCTTTATCAGGTAAACAAAAGCAGAAAAACAAGTCTGATTTTTTCTCAGCAGCAGCAGCAGTAGCAGCAATAGAAAAAAAGTCTGACTTTGTTCTAGTATGCTTTGTTCCTTGATGAAGATTCACCTTTACTGTTTCTTTGTCAGTTGAACTAAAACAGAAAGAACAAGTCTGATTTCTTCTTAGCAGCAGCTGAACCAGAGGCATTAGCAGCAGTAGCAGAAGATGAGGGAAGTCTGACATCGTTCTAGTTTGCTTTGTTACCCAATGAAGATTCACTTGTACTGTTTCTTTATCAGGTAAACGAAAGCAGAAAGAACGTCTGATTTCTTCTCAGCAGCAGCTGAACCAGAGGCATCAGCAGCAGTAGCAGAAGATGAGGGAAGTTTGACATCGTTCTAGTATGCTTTGTTACCTAATGAAGATTCACTTGTACTGTTTCTTTATCAGGTAAACACAAGCAGAAAGAACGTCTGATTTCTTCTCAGCAGCAGCTGAACCAGAGGCATTAGCAGCAGTAGCAGAAAATGATGGAAGTCTGACATCATTCTAGTATGGTTTGTTACCTAATGAAGATTCACTTTTACTGTTTCTTTATCAGGTAAACAAAAGCAGAAAGAACGTCTGATTTCTTCTCAGCAGCAGCTGAACCAGAGGCATTAGCAGCAGTAGCATAAAATGATGGAAGTCTGACATCGTTCTAGTATGCTTTGTTACCTAATGAAGATTCACTTGTACTCTTTCCTTATCAGGTAAACAAAAGCAGAAAGAACAAGTCTGATTTCTTCTCAGCAGCAGCTGAACCAGAGGCATTAGCAGAAGTAGCAGAAGATGAGGGAAGTCTGACATCGTTCTAGTATGCTTTGTTACCTAATGAAGATTCACTTGTACTGTTTCTTTATCAGGTAAACAAAAGCAAAAAGACCAAGTCTGATTTCTTCTCAGCAGCAGCTGAACTAGAGGCATTAGCAGCAGTAGCAGAAAATGAGGGAAGTCTGACATCGTTCTAGTATGCTTTGTTACCTAATGAAGAATCACTAGTACTGTTTCTTTATCAGGTAAACAAAAGCAGAAAGAACAAGTATGATTTCTTCTTAGCAGCAGCTGAACCAGAGGCATTAGCAGCAGTAGCAGAAGATGAGGGAAGTCTGACATCATTCTAGTATGCTTTGTTACCTAATGAAGATTCACTTGTACTGTTTCTTTATCAGGTGAACAAAAGCAGAAAGAACAAGTCTGATTTCTTCTCAGCAGCAGCAGAGAAAAGTCTGAATTCGTTCTAGTATGCATTGTTCCTTGATGAATATTCACCTGTACTGTTTCTTTGTTAGGCGAACAAAAGCAATAAGAACAAGTCTGATTTCTTCTCAGCAGCAGCTGAACCAGAAGCATTAGCAGCAGTAGCAGAAGATGAGGGAAGTCTGACATCGTTCTAGTATGCTTTGTTACATAATGAAGATTCACTTATACTGTTTCTTTATCAGGTAAACAAAAGCAGAAAGAACAAGTCTGATTTCTTCTTAGCAGCAGCTGAACCAGAGGCATTAGCAGCAGTAGCAGAATATGAGGGAAGTCTGACATCATTCTAGTATGCTTTGTTACCTAATGAAGATTCACTTGTACTTTTTCTTTATCAGGTAAACAAAAGCAGAAAGAACAAGTCTGATTTCTCCTCAGCAGCAGCATAAAAAGTCTGACTTCATTCTAGTATGCTTTGTTCCTTGATTAAGATTCACCTCTATGTACTGTTTCTTTGTCAGGCGAACAAAAGCAGAAAGAATAAGTCTGATTTCTTCTCAGCAGCAGCTGAACCAGATGCATTAGCAGCAGTAGCAGAAAATGAGGGAAGTCTGACATCGTTCTAGTATGCTTTGTTACCTAATGAAGATACACTTGTATTGTTTCTTTATCAGGTAAACAAAAGCAGAAAGAACAAGTCTGATTTCTTCTCAGCAGCAGCTGAACCAGGGGCATTAGCAGCAGTATCAGAAGATGTGGGAAGTCTGACATCGTTCTAGTATGCTTTGTTACCTAATAAAGATTCACTTGTACTGCTTCTTTGTCAGGTGAACTAAAGCAGAAAGAACAAGTCTGATTTCTTCTCAGCAGCAGCTGAACCAGAGGCATTAGCAGCAGTAGCAGAAGATGAGGGACGTCTGACATCCTTCTAGTATGCTTTGTTACCTAATGAAGATTCACTTGTACTGTTTCTTTATCAGGTAAACAAAAGCAGAAAGAACAAGTCTGATTTCTCCTCAGCAGCAGCTGAACCAGAGGCATCAACAGCAGTAGCAGAAAATGAGGGGTCTGACATCATTCTAGTATGCTTTGTTACCTAATGTAGATTCACTTGTACTGTTTCTTTATCAGGTAAACAAAAGCTGAAAAAAAGCCTGATTTCTTCTCAGCAGCAGCTGAACCAGAGGCATTAGCAGCAGTAGCAGAAGATGAGGGAAGTCTGACATCGTTCTAGTATGCTTTGTTACCTAATGAAGATTCACTTATACTGTTTCTTTATCAGGTAAACAAAAGCAGAAAGAACAAGTCTGATTCCTTTGTACTGGAATAATGGAACAGAAGTGCTTGGACTAAGGTATGGCAGCTATCGAGATTAGGAGCCATTAAGAGACTGATAGTTAATGCCAGGGAAATTCCATCCTTGCATACCTAAAGGGAATAATCTACAAGATGGACTCAGCAGAGGGAAGAAGTAACACGTAGTTTTATACAGTGTTCCTTGACAAAGATTCACTTGTACTGTTTCTTTGTCAGGTGAACAGATGCAGAAGAAACAAGTGCGACTTCTTTTAGTATGTTGTGTCCCTTGGAGAAGATTCCTTTGCACTGGAATTATGGAAGAGAAGTACTTGGACTAAGGTATGACAGCTATCGAGATTAGGAGCCATTAAGAGACTGATAGTTAATGCCAGGTGGATTCCATCCTTGGGACCTAAAGGGAATAATCTACAAGATGGTCGCAGCAGAGGGAAGAAGTAACACTTGTAGTATTATACAGTGTTCCTTGACAAAAATTTACTTGTACTGTTTCTTTGTCAGGTGAATGGATGCAGAAGAAACAATTGTGACTTCTTTTAGTATGTTATGTCCCTATGAGAAGATTCCTTTGTACTGGAATAATGGAACAGAAGTGCTTGGACTAAGGTATGGCAGCTATCGAGATTAGGAGCCATTAAGAGACTGATAGTTAATGCCAGGTGGATTCTATCCTTCCAGACCTAAAGGGAATAATCTACAAGATGGACTCAGCAGAAGAAAGAAGTAACACTTGTAGTTTTATACAGTGTTCCTTGACAAAAATTCACTTGTACTGTTTCTTTGTCAGGTGAACAGATGCAGAAGAAACAAGTGCGACTTCTTTTAGTATGTTGTGTCCCTTGGATAAGATTCCTTTGTACTGGAATAATGGAACAGAAGTGCTTGGACTAAGGTATGGCAGCTATCGAGATTAGGAGCCATTAAGAGACTGATAGTTAATGCCAGGTGGATTCCATCCTTCCAGACCTAAAGGGAATAATCTACAAGATGGATGCAGCAGAGGGATGAAGTAACACTTGCAGTTTTATACAGTGTTCCTTGACAAAGATTCACTTGTACTGTTTCTTTGTCAGGTGAACGGATGCGGAAGAAACAAGTGCGACTTCTAGTATGTTGTGTCCCTTGGCTGGTGTGGGCAGCATCCAAGACTACTTGTCTGCAAGCAGCCAAAAAGGTGATCCAGTTCCTGGAACACCTGGGCTTCAAGATCAATCTCAAGAAGTCTCGCATTTTTCCAGCTCAAAAGTTCCAATGGTTAGGAATCCAATGGAACTTCAAGTCACACTACCTCTCCATTCCATAAAAGAAGAGGGGAGAGACAGTGGGAGATGTTAAGAGACTAATCCGTCACAAGAGGATTTTAAGATGCTATCAGGAAAGAGTATTGGGCTCTCTCCAGTTTGCAGCAGTGACAGACCCGGTGCTAAAAGCACTGATGCGTCAGAAGTCTGGAGAAGGTACTCATCAAACGCTCGAAGAGATCAACTAAGATTGACCCCGACCCGATTGCGCACGCTGTTAAGGCTGTGGTCAACAGCCGAGGGCCTAGCACTGACAATTCCCCTGCAGCCACCACAACCATCAGTGGCGATACACACGGACGCCTCCTTAGATGGGCGGAGAGGCCATTCTCACGAGAAAAAAGTGCAAGGGAATTGGTCCCACCAGTTCAAAACCTTTCACAACACCTTGGAGGCTATGGCAGTTTTTCTGACGTTGAAGAAACTATCCCATCGCAGAGCAATCCACATCAGATTGATCCTGGACAACGAAGTGATAGTAACATTTCTATATTGACAAGGCTCAAGATCACCTCGCATCAACCATGTGATATTAGCCATCTTCTACCGGGCAAGGAAGAAGGGAGGGCACTTATCAGCATTTCACATACAAGGGTTCCGCAATGTGACGGCGAATGATCTATCCAGGCGAAAGCCTATAAAAACAGAATGGTCCCTAAACGGAGACTCATTCTCCTTCATCTCGGAAAAAGTCCTGGAACTGCAGATCGACAACAAGAAACTACCTTGTTACGTAGCCCTTTATACGAAGCCTCAAGGAGAAGCGATAGACGCCATGTCCCTCGACTGGAACAGGTGGAATCGCATTTACCTGTTTCCACCAACCAATCTCCTGCTAAGAGTCCTCGACAAGCTATGATCCCTCAGAGGGACAGCAGCAGTAGTGGCCCCCAAATGGCCCAAAAGCAATTGATTCCCTCTAGTTCTAGAATTGAAACTGAAGCTGTGTCCTCTGCCGAACCCAGTTTTATCCCACCTTGTCCAGAAGTCGAATGTCTACCCTTCATCCTCGAGAACCAACAACCTACATCTCATGATTTTCTCGTCCTAGCGGCAAACAAAAAGTTTTGAATCTCGAAGGATAAAGTTGACTTCATCGAAGAGTATAGGTCAAGTTCGACTAGGAGACAATATGAATCGTGAAAACAAGGAAACCAACAGAAATATCGACAGATTTCTGTCTCGCTTTCTTCATATACCTACACGAACAAGGCCTGGCTTCCACCACGATTACTGCGTGTAAGTCGGCCCTGACTAGACCACTTCTGTACACCTTTGAGGTGGACCTCACAAGTGAAATCTTCAATAAGATCCCAAAAGCATGGGCTAGACTCAGGCCAGCAACCCCTCCAAAGCCCCTTACATAGTCTGTGGATAAAGTCTTGCACAATGCTTCGAACCTAAACAATGAGGATTGTACACTAAAGGATCTAACACACAAAGTCATCTTTCTGTTTCCAATAGCCTCAGGGGCTAGAGTTCGTGAAATAGTGGCCTTATCCAGAAACGAAGGCCATATTCAGTTCCTAGACACAGGAGAACTGAACCTTTTTCCTGATCCTGCCTTTCTTGCCAAGAATGAGCTACCCACTAAGAGGTGGGGTCCTTAGAGAATCTGCCCACTGAAGGAAGATGTCTCTCTATGCCCAGTGTAGTGTCTTAAGGTCTATCTTCGTAGAACTTCAGACTTCAAGGGAGGACAGCTCTTCAGAGGTGAAACCTCAGGATCAAACCTATCCCTAAGACAACTGAGAGTGAAGCTCACCTACTTTTTTCGCAGAGCGGATCCTGACAGTACACTCGCAGGTCACGATCCAAGAAAAATTGCTTCTTCGTTGAATTTCTTTCAACACATGGATTTTGAGAGGCTCCGCTCATACACTGGATGGAAATCATCCAGGGTCTTCTATAAACACTATGCGAAGTAAGTACATGAAATAAAACACTTTGTGGTGTCGGCGGGTAATGTCGTAAAACCTGTCGTCTAGTGCTGCGATGAACAGTGGACTGTTTTGCGACTCGAACAGTGTATCGGGTGCATGGGTATTCGTACCTTCTAGTTCAAATCATTACGGTGATTAACAGACTGTTCTATGTAGGTGCATCATCGGACCAATAACACCAGTGCCGCGTGATCGTTTGCATGACAGTGTTTACATATGTCCAAAATCTGAGCAAGTCAGACAGATTTGGTTTCACATTTCCATTGAGTGGCATTATTCCGAGAATGTAATTATATATACTGTATTC
The DNA here is from genome assembly GCF_036898095.1 of Palaemon carinicauda. NCBI lineage: Eukaryota > Metazoa > Arthropoda > Malacostraca > Decapoda > Palaemonidae > Palaemon > Palaemon carinicauda. The sequence goes on from NC_090726.1 coordinate 192,092,265, forward strand.
TTCCTTTACAGGTCAATATATAAATCCTAATGTGTATTAATGCTGGATCAGATTCTTACCTTGTTGTAACTATATTTGATAATTTAGTTGCAAAATAAAGATACAAAATGTCTCCGCGTCTTATTTCTGACACCTCAGTTGCATTTAAATAAAACATGCCAGAGTTTTATTTATCCCTATATATCGAGATAACTTGAATCTGTACTGATTTCCAAGGTGATTAAAGGTAACGTCTAAAAAGTTTCCCTTTTGTTCCTACGGAAATACAAACCTTGAATGAATCCTTATTGTCGAAGTCGACACTTTTCCTGCAGGTGGCAGGAAGCACTAAGCCTGTTCCAAGCTTAGTGGAAATGACAGTTAACTGGAATTTCATATATAGGTCTAGGAGACCAGGTAAGCAATCCATTTAAGGTAGAAATCACACACACAAACCCACAGATATAGTACTTTCAAGTTAATTCTCCAGTATGCTTCCATCAGGACGACATGGCCAAGCCCAAAAAACGGATTTTGAGCAAAGCGAAAAATCTATTTTTGGGTGAGATAGCCATGTCGTCCTAATGGAAGGTTCCTTTAGGTAGCTTTCTAAGGGATATTTGCTACAGTGATACTCCCAGAGAATTAACTGTAGGTCTCCAGAATTCTAACTCCTGGTGCGAGTATCCTTAATATATCTTTAAGGATATCGCATAAAATCAGGGGACGTAATTTTTGATACGCCACATAGCAATCTTCACCCCAAATAGATTTAACTTTTTGAGGGGGAAGAGTGGCGAATGAAAGGGGAGCTGTTATCAAGGTACCGGGTGGACCCCCTCCCTGTACTACTACGGCCCATCATTCCTAGTTGCATTTAAGCAGGAATAGCCGCAGATAGAGTATTTTCGGGTGGGGTCATGTTTAAGAAAGAAGGGTGGGTCCATCAGGACGACATGGCTATCTCACCCAAAAATAGATTTGTTCCGTAACCGAAATACAAAGCACGCTATTTACAAAGGGTATTACTTTTAGCGTAGCTGAAATGGCGAGCCATTAGAATTTAACGAGGGTATATTACCCCCGCGCTAGTTAGCGGGGGGGGGGGGGGTAGGGGAGTGGTAGCTAGCTACCCCTCCTCCCCCTCACACACAGGTGAATACTCACTTTCACTTTTGGCTCGGACTGTGACAGACGTCTCTGTCTTGGTCCTCGCTTGGCAGCCATTGTTTGTTTGTTTTGTCTTTACTTAATCGCTTACTTTTCATTTACTCAATATATATGTAAACATGTTTTCATGTTTGTATATATATTTGAGTATAGAAATAAGTAAGTTTCCTTTTCAGATGTGTGTGTGTAGTGTACGATATCTACGTGGAGGCCTCGGCAGTTAGGCCACCACGGCGTATTTTTATGGGTGGCGATAGAGTTTGACTTATGTCTTTCTCTCTCTCTCTCTCTTGAGGTCGTTCACCCTTTTACTACGTGTTACTACGCCCTTGTAGCCTAGCTTCCTATCCGTGTAGGGGGTTGCTACGCCGTACGTTTGTCTCAATTAGTTATGAATCTAATTGTAGTTGTTTTTTGTTTTTCAGCTTTTAGAACGATTCCTTTCAGGGTTTTCGTTCTTTCTTTAGTGTTCATTCATTTTTAAATTACATAATTACATAGTTACATAATTATAATTGTTATAATTCTGTTTTGGTTACAGCTCTCCTTCCGCGAGTGTAAGTGGTTGTGAGGGCACGTGCCTGTTGTGTAATTCTTGTTCCTTTCCCTCGGGATTCCTCTTCGGAGCCTTCCCGGGGGAATGAATGTGTACTAATATTATTTGTTTTATTTTTTTACAGTTACCGATCTAGTTCGTTTCTGTAATATAGCAACGGTGTGAGCTGTCTGGTTGAGTCCTGGGGATTCGGCTGTTGCTGCCTCCCCCCTTGTATTTTCGTCAGGGGCGTGTCTCCTTCTACTGGTAGTACTCCCGTGACGACGGACAGCTCTCCAGTTCATTTTAGAACACTCAGGAGGCTTGCCTCCTTGGGCGGATAACTTTCCTTCCGAGGGAAGTTTTTCCTGTCCAGGCTTGAGTTTTTCCCCTTTTGGGGGGTTCTTCTCTTGCCTTTTTTTCGTACGACTATGCTCTTGGTGCTGAGCGGTCGCACCTGCAGTTTCGCTCAAGGGGCTGGGCAACTGCAGGAGCTCCTCTTCGGAGGATTGCTCCTTTTAGGTCACTGGCTGACCAGTCTCTTCCACGAAGTGTTTCTCTTTCGTTCGCGAGAGAGTACACTCATAGAGACTCTTCTTCGGAGGTTTCTTCTGTTGCTGTTGCTGTTGGCCTCCCTCGCCGTAAGGCCCACCGTCCGCCTCGTCGTAAGGGCCTCCCATCTCCCTATAAGGGTGCTTGAGGCGCCTTTTTGGATCTCCGTTTGCAGCCTACAACTCCTTTTTCTCGATCTTCCGCCTTGGTGCAGATGGACAGCAGTCTGATCTCGTCTTCCGACGGGCAATGGTCTTCCCGACGGACAGCGGTCTTCCCGACGGACAGCGGTCTTCCGACGGACATCAGTCTCCCGGCGGACAACGATCCCTTCGGGGCAAAGGGTTGCCCCCACGGGGGTTCTTCCCTTGCGTGTCAGGGTTTCCCTGCGCGCCCTTCTGCGCATCAGCGCTCTCCTGTTCGTTAGCGCTTTCAAGATGATCTTCCCTGCGGTTCCTGTTGGTTCCTGTTACGCGCCCTGTGCGCCCACGTTCGCCCTAGCGATCTAGAACTTCGGTTCAGGTCGGGGTCAAGGACTCTTCTTCTTTGCTCAGGCTTCCACGCGTAGCCTTCTGCTCGTCAGCGATCATCAGCTCGTCAGCGATCATCAGCTCGCCAGCGATCATCAGCTCGCCAGCGATCATCAGCTCGCCAGCGATCATCAGCTCGCCAGCGATCATCAGCCCGCCAGTGATCATCAGCTCGCCAGCGATCTCCGGATCGCCCACGTGTGTTACAGCCGGCACGCCAACGTTCTCCAACACTTCTGAAGGAACATGGTTCGCCAGCTACTAGCTCACCTGCGCATGCTGATCGCCATCGCGCGACCCTCAACTGCGGATGCTGATCGCCATCGTGTGACCCTCAACTGCGGATGCTGATCGCCATCGCGCGACCCTCAACTGCGGATGCTGATCGCCATCGCGCGACCGCACACCTGCGGATGCTGATCACCATCGCTCAACCCTGCGCATGCTGATCACCATCGCGCGACCCTCAACTGCGTATGCTGTTCGCCATCACGCGATCGCCCACCTGCAGATGCTGTTCGCCATCGCGCGACCGCCAACCTGCGCATGCTGATCACCATCGCGCGACCCTGGCATGCTGATCACCATCACGCGACCCTGCGCATACTGATCACCATCGCGCGACCCGGCGCATGCCGATCACTGCTCGCGATCGCTCACCTTCGCATACTGCTCGCCAACGCACGATCGCTCACCTGCGCATACTGCTCGACCATCGCGTCGGCATAACACAACGCGCCATCGCCAACCTGCGCGTTAGCGCTCACCAGCTCACCACCGATCGCTTGTTGATCCATATCGCCAGCGGTCCTCCTCACCCACGCGGCAGCGCGTTTCCTCGCCATCGCGCTAACGCTTGCGTTCGCAGCCTCGGACTCGCTCTCATCCACCTGCCCACCCTCATGACCGCTCGCCTACGCGCCCGCGCGACCGCTCGCCTACGCGCCCGCGCGACCGCTCGCCTGTGCAACCGCGCGACCGCTCGCCCGTGCAACCACGCGACCGCTCGCCCGTGCAACCGCGCGACCGCTCGCCCGTGCAACCGCGCGACCGCTCGCCTGCACGCCCACACGCCCACGTGCCTGCACGTCTACGCTCATGCTCTCCAATGTTCGCCCACGCGCGAACCAACGGTTTTTTCCATCGCGCAGACGGATGGTGTTCCGTCGCGCGAACCTACAGTGTTTCTTCGCACAAATGTCGGCTTATTTCTTGCAGTATCCATTGCTCGTCTATGGGTTATCGCTCGCCGACCACCAGGAATTCCTGTCGCGCGAGCTCCAGGGCAATTGCGACCACGATTCCCAATGGGGTTTTCGCAGCATGACCAGCCTGGCGAGTTCTTCTGGAGCGTATTTCCAGAACACTGCCTCACCCCGTAAACACAGAGCATGGCACTTGCAAGAATAGGAGAAACTTAAGGGAGATCTGAGCAACACTCCTCTATTCCTGAACCTGGGTTAGCCCTTCCCCGTCATTCCCTGGAAGGATTTTTGGCGGGGGGGCTTTCCGTTCGAGATTTCTCCATCGGACAAGGGGTGACTGCTTACATCTTCCTCTGGGAGCTTACCAGGTTCTTTCCCTCCTCGGTTACGGCCCGAGGTTTGGTTCAAGGAAGCTACAGGAAGATCAAGGGTACTTTCTTCCTCTCGAGCTCAGGCACCTTGGCCTTTCGTCGTTAAGTATCTAACTTGCTGACAAGCTCGATGTTGTACCATCTGGACGCGCTGACTAAGGGCTTCCTTCGGGTGTCTCATCTGTGGAGGTCGACGACCTCAGACACCCTTCCATCCTTGAGAAGAGTTTGTTTGTGCCCAAGGACAGAGACTTAGACAGCTGCTGTGCTGAGTAAATCGACTTCCGGTTTCACTCCTCCAAGGCGCTTTCTTCCAGACTCTGCAGGGCTCCAGCGCCCTTTTCTTTCAACCACGTCGGCCTAAGTTATCGGCTACGACAACTGGGACAAGGTGTCCAATTGCAGTTTCCTCCTGTCAGGAACAGATGGCACGGGAGACTCCCCCGGGGGGGCATAGTCCTAAAAGGAGTTCACGAACTCTAGGATTGCAGGTTTTACGCTGGGAGGATGCTTAAGGTTACTCATCCGAATGACAGCTTCCCGATGCCCATTCCCGCACAATCTCTGTGAGTAGCCAAGGATATCGCGCCTGCCGTCTCTGTCAGCGAATTCAGTGTCTCTGAACCTCTATGCCATAGAGTCAGCAGAGTTGCCCGGTTGGGCAGAATGATCCATACCTTAGGCGAAGGTCTTCCTTAGGATCATCGACGGCTTCACCCTCGGCCCCCTCAGTCGATCCTTTCTGGTAAGGAAGGATCTGAGAGGGGATGTCCATAGTCGACCTCTCAGCCCTAATCAAGTTTGTCGAACAAACTTCGGCCAGCGTAGACCAGCAGAATCGATCAGACTGGTAACGAGGCGACAGGACTCCTTAAACCCTGGATCGGAAGGACGGGTACTTTCAGTTTCCATTCCATCCATCTTCCAGGGTGCTCGTCGAATTCAGCCTAGACTGCAAGTATTCCTGCTTATGATGCAGTGTGGCTATCCCGCCGTGGCATAGCAGGTTTGTTTCCCCAGAGAACTCTCCCTGCCTTCCTCTTGGCCGCTCAGGTGCAGGCTTCCGCCTCCTCTGCTGTTTGGAGGGCTGGTCAACTCCGGTAGGCTCGGGTTTCGACCTTCTTCAGCGCCGGGATAAGCTTCCGGATGCTTACCATGAGTGTGGGCTCATGGTATTTTGCTTGGAGCCTTCTCTTCCTCTGCCTCAACATCTGGAGTATCTGGCCATGATATTGAGTCAACCGCCTTACCACATTGGAAACCCCGCTTCTCGTCCGTCCAGCGAGGTTAAGCAACGTCGGTACTTGGATGGGTGACCACCTGGGGACGCCAGATTCTGTTACCACATCCTCCGAGCCTTCCTTTCGGTTGACTGTGGCAAGACTGAGGAGAGTCGCAGTACCTGTTCTCAGTCAAGCAGAGCTTTCAGCCCTACCTTGGAACGTTTCTTAGTTCTTCTTTCCTCATTGACCCGTCTATAGTCCGAACGGTCGCCTCAGGATAAGTTCCATGTGGGGCGATCCAAGTTCCGGTGGCTTCAGGCAATGTTTAACCGGACTCCCTGGCCCTATGGGACCAGCGGAACTATTAGACATGCAATGGGTGTTGACCTATGGAGCCTCTTGATGGTAGTGGATATTCTCGTCCTTTCCCCACATTCTTGATGCGGTTCTCGGACTCGTCAAAGGAAAGGGGGGGGGGGGGGGGGCATGTTCCGGTCCAGGCCTATGGTCAAGACCTGAAGGATACCTCTCCATCATTCAGGCAGGCTTAGGGGCCTTAGTCTGGCCCCTCTTCAGATCCTACAGCTCCTGCCGAGTCGCCCCGTTGCGCGTCGACTTCATTCTAACCAGCAGGGGACGCATTTTCACACCTTCACATCTTGCAGTAGAGATACCGGGATGATTGAGATTCTCTCAATACCACCATCGGCTCTCTCATTCCAGGCAGGGGAATGTTTCTCTCAGACTATCCGAGCAGAGCCTCATAGAGAGAGTGTACCTGGGGGTCTTTGACCTTGGGTAACCAGCAAGTGCTGGTCTGGGGGACCTGATCGCGACAGCTTGGAACCTCAAGCTTCCGCTAGTCTTCCCCCCAGTCTCAGACCCCGAGACTCTGGCAAGATGCATTCTGGTGATGGTGGGACAACTTCGACGCCTGCGTCTTCCCTCCTTTTTGTCTGTGGACAATGGGTCTCAACAAGACCAGGTTGTCTGTCAACCTTTCAATGGGAAAGCTCCACTGGGACTATGCGCAGAACGGTTTCTGGACCCTCTGCTTCCCCTGACGGAACTCCCGGGAGAGCTTCTCCCACGGCGCAGACTACTCAAGCAACCACACTGCGACATCTCTCCCGAACCGGGGCGTCGCTTCGGCTTCATGCCTGGAGACACTACACTTCCTCCTCTAGAAGAGACAACCCGCTACAGTCGCGGTACGGAGGTCGCGTCATCTGCGATAGTCATCCACAGGGGTCTCCCAGGCAAAGTGAAGAGTCTAAGGTGGTTGGTGCCGTGGGAGATATACCTCTTCCCTTAAGGCCTCTTCTCCAGCAATAACGGTCTTATTGCCTTTCGGCGGGAGGAAACTCCTTTCCGCTCTCGGCAATGAAGCCTGTCGCTCAGCCTTTCCCTGACCTTCAGGCTTAAAGGAATAACTTTTTCCTGCCCGCTGGATCTATCCTCGCTCATGCGAAGCTACGATCGTCCCTGCCCTAGTCGGAGGAAGACCTCCAACTTGGAGCATGGCTCGGACTTTTAGTCCTTTAAGAGATCTTCTCAAGACCCTTTTACGACAGGCCTCGGATTGTATTCCGCCTTGGGTCTTCTGCTCACTCTGGCCACGGCCAGTGTGTAAGCAATCTTCTTGGTCTCTTACTACTCCCCCCTTTCTAAGGAAGAGGGCAAGGCAACATTCAGGCTCGCTCCTGAGTTGTTGGCTAGACTCAGAATCTGAGGGTCCCGGCCCTTCGGTCCGATTCATTCAAGATTTCGAGTCTCCATTCTGTGTCTGATGTCCCAAGACCTTCTCTTTCTTGCCAGTAAGGAATCGAGAGGTTAGCGCTGGGAACAGCTGCAGTTTGTCCTCAGTTGCAGCCGATTTGGGAACACAAGGAGGACATGGGGGGAGAGTCACCAGTATACCTCTTCAGCCCGGACTCAAGGACATTCATCTCGACCTGTCTTCAGACCCTCCCCTGTCACGTCGCCCTACAGCACGATGTTGGATACATCGCAACATCCCTCGCCTTCGAGTAATACTACTCTGTGACGCAGGTGCTACAAGCTGGAGTCTGGAAGCGTCTGATGACCTTCGCAGCCCACTTCCTGCAGGGCGTGACCCACAGGAGTCTCGATACGTTTTCTATCGCTCTGTGATGGCTACACAACAGCTGGTCTAACCTCAGGCTCCTTTTTGGACAGGTAGCAGAAGGTTGAGGGCATTGTTATCAGGTTTTAGTCTGCATGAACGAAGGAAGTATGTCTGGCCCTTACTTCTTTCTTCATCATCCCCTCTACGGGGAAGCAGCATCCTGGTCGCTGCATAGCTGACCTCGAACCTCTGCAGGTAAACCATGCTTCCTTGTGTTCCGAGTATTGAGTCAATACTGTCGCGTCCCCCATACCCTGACGAGGTGGTATTGGGAACGTCCTAACCCAGAGTTCCTTCTGGAACTCCAGGTCAACTGCCTAGGACGGGTCACACTTCTTCCTTCACACACAAGCTTACGTAGGCCACATGGTTCCTTGCGGAGCAAGGAACTTGTGAGGTGCAGGGACTCCTTTTCTCGAGTGCGACTCACTCGGATTCTGAGTCCCCGGGTAAAGCCAAAGCCAGTATGGCTGGGGACTTTCCACCCTTCCTAAGGGATAAGTCACCCTTTGTAAATAGCGTGGTTTGTATTTCGGTTACGGAACAAATGACAAATTCGAAGATAATTTGTATTTTTCCTAACCATACAAACCTTAGCTATTTACACATATTTGCCCGCCAGCCCTGTCCCCCAAGACAAATCCTACCTCTAAGTGAAAGTGAGTATTCACCTGTGTGTGAGGGGGAGGAGGGGTAGCTAGCTACCACTCCCCTACCCCCCCCCCCCCCCCCCGCTAACTAGCGCGGGGGTAATACACCCTCGTTAAATTCTAATGGCTCGCCATTTCAGCTACGCTAAAAGTAATACCCTTTGTAGGTAGTAGGTTGGCCAGGGCATCAGCCACCCGTTGAGATACTACCGCTAGAGAGTTATGGGGTCTTTTGACTGGCCAGACAGTACTACATTGGATCCTCCTCTCTGGTTACGGTTCATTTTCCCTTTGCCTACATACACACTGAATAGTCTGGCATATTCTTTACATATTCTCCTCTATCCTCATACACCTGACAACACAGATTACCAAACAATTCTTCATCACCCAAGGGGTTACTGCACTGTAATTGTTCAGTGCCACTTTCCTCTTGGTAAGGGTAGAAGAGACTCTTTAGCTATGGTAAGCAGCTCTTCTAGGAGAAGGACACTCCAAAATCAAACCACTGTTCTCTAGTCTTGGGTAGTGCCATAGCCTCTGTACCATGGCCTTTCTCTGTCTTGGGTTAGAGTTCTCTTGCTTGAGGGTACACTCGAGCACACTCTCCTATCTTATTTCTCTTCCTCTTGTTTTGTTAAAGTTTTTATAGTTTATATAGGAGATATTTATTGTTGTTACTCTTCTTAGAATATTTTATTTTCCTTTTTTCCTTTCCGCACTGAGCTATTTTCCCTGTTGGAGCCCCTGGGCTTATAGCATACTGCTTTTCCAACTAGGGTTGTAGCTTAGTAAGTAATAATAATAATAATAATAAATAGCTAAGGTTTGTATGGTTAGGAAAAATACAAATTATCTTTGAATTTGTCATTTTTCACTTTGCTCAAAATCCATTTTTTGGGCTCGGCCATGTCATCCTGATGGAAGCATACCAAGGGAATTACTTAAAAGTACGATATCTGTGGGTTTGTATAAGTGCCTTTACTTTGAATGAGTTCCTTATATGGTCTACTAGACCCTTATTTATGACATTACCGTTGTTTGTCATTTCCACTAAGCCTGGAACTAGCTTAGGGCTTCCTGCCCCCTACAGGGAAAATGTCGACTTCAACTATAAGGATTCAAAGTTTGTATTTCCGTAAGGACATAAGGGAAACTTCTATGAGATTACCTAGTTGTGCTTTGGAAATCATGACTATCAAGATATCTATTTAAGGAAAAAATAGAAAAACTCTGGAATCTTTTATTGTAATACTGAGGATAAAAGAAGACGCAAATAAATTTTTCTTTTTTATTTTCATAAGCAAAATAAACTAATAATAATAATGTATCATGAGAAGGAATCTAGCCTTGTATATACAGTGATCCCTCGTTTATCGCGGTAGATAGGTTCCAGACCCGACCGCAATAGGTGAAAATCCGCGAAGTAGTGACACCATATTTACGTATTTATTTAACATGTATATTCAGACTTTTAAAACCTTCCCTTGTACGTAGTACTGTTAACAAACTACCCTTTAATGTACAGAACACTTAATGCATGTACTACAGTACCCTAAACTAAAATAGGCACAAATATTAAAGGCGATTTTATATCATGCGTTTCCAAAACACGCCAAAAAGCACGATAAAAAATGGCAACCAATGTTTTGTTTACGTTTATCTCTGATCATAATGAAGAAACAAACGCATTTAGTGTACACATCTGTGTATAGGTTAGTTTTTGCATCAATTATATTGATTATACAGTATGTTGATTTTGTTATTACCAATGTTTTACTTAATTTTTCTTAGGACTTCCAAATGAAATGTTTTTCTTTATGACGCCGCCTGAAACGGCGTCGTCATAAAGTACGCTCCATCTTCGATCGTAATAAACAAACGAAGGCATTTAACGCGCATGATGAAAGGGATAAATAATGATATTATAGTAAAAGCTTTTAGAAAATATGTTATTACAAATATTATTTACCGTATCTTTATGCCCCCTGTGGCCGCGGGGGCATAAAACAATTAGAATAGCGCCAACGTTATCCCTGCGTGTCGTAAGAGGCGACTAAAAGGGACGGGACGAGGGGGCTGGGAACCCCCTCTCCTGTATAAAAAATCCTGTGAGACAGCAACAAAGAGATGGAGCTGGGGGGAGAGTGACTGCTCCCCGCACTCTAGTTTTGGGGTGTTTGAATGTGCGTGGATGTAGTACGATAGAGAGTAAAAGATGTGAGATTGGAAGTATGCTTAGAAGTAGAAGGATGGATGTATTGGCCTTGTGTGAGACAAAGATGAAAGGAAAGGGTGAAGTGATGTTTGGTGAAATGTCTGGTAGAGTGTCTGGGATTGAAAGGGGAAGAGCGAAAGAGGGTGTGGCTTTATTGCTGAGTGAATGGATGACAGGTAAAGTATTGGAATGGAAGGAGATATCATCTAGGTTAATGTGGGTAAGGGTTAGGTTGGGTAGGGAAAGTTGGGCGTTTTTCAGTGCGTATGGGCCAGGTAGTGAGAAAAGTGAAGAAGAGCGGAATGAGTTCTGGAATGAATTAACTAGGTGTGTAGAAGGACTGGGTAGAAGGAATTATGTAGTTGTTATGGGTGACTTAAATGCTAGAGTGGGCGCTGGAGAGGTAGAAGGTGTCATTGGGAAGTATGGCGTACCAGGTGAAAATGAGAGTGGTGAGAGACTGGTAGATATGTGTGTTGAACAAGAGATGGTAATAAGTGCTAGCTTTTTTAAAAAGAAAGATAAAAATAAGTATACATGGGTAAGAGTGGCAAATGGAAGAGTAGTAGAAAGGGCATTAATGGATTATGTGTTGATAACTAAAAGAATGTTTGGAAGATTGAAAGACGTGCACGTGTTTAGGGGTATGACTAACGGTATGTCTGATCATTTTTTGGTGGAAGGAAAATTAGTTGTAGCAAAAGAGTGGGGGAATAGAGTAGGTGGATGTAAAAGGGAGCTAGTGAGGGTTGAAGAGCTAATAAAACCAGGGGTAAAAAGTAAATATCAGGAAAGGTTGAAAATGGCATATGACGAGGTGAGAGTAAGAGAAACTGATAATTTAGAGGAGGAGTGGAAGTTAGCAAAAGAAAATTTTGTTGGGATTGCAAGTGATGTATGTGGCAAGAAGGTTGTTGGAGGCAGCATGAGGAAGGGCAGTGAATGGTGGAATGAAGGAGTGAAGGTAAAAGTGAAAGAGAAAAAGAGGGCTTTTGAAGAATGGCTGCAGAGTAATAGTATAGAGAAGTATGAAAAATATAGAGAGCAAAAGGTGGAAGTAAAGCGCAAGGTACGTGAGGCAAAGAGGGCAGCTGACCTGAGGTGGGGTCAGGGACTGGGTCAGTCATATGAAGAGAATAAGAAGAAGTTTTGGAAAGAAGTGAAGAGAATAAGGAAGGCCGGCGCAAGAATTGAAGAGACAGTGAAAGATGGAAATGGAAGGTTGTTAAAAGGAGAGGAGGCAAGGAAAAGGTGGGCGGAATATTTTGAAAGTTTGCTGAATGTTGAGGATGATAGGGAGGCAGATATAATTGCTGTTCCAGGTGTTGAGGTGCCAGTGATGGGAGATGAGAATGAGAGAGAGATTACAATAGAGGAAGTGAGGAGAGCACTAGATGAAACGCGAGTAGGAAAAGCGTCTGGAATGGATAGTGTGAAAGCTGAGATGTTGAAGGAAGGGGGTGTGACTGTACTTGAATGGTTGGTGAGATTGTTTAATGTGTGTTTAGTGTTGTCAATGGTACCAGTAGATTGGGTCTGTGCATGTATTGTACCACTATATAAGGGTAAGGGAGATGTGCATGAGTGTTGTAATTCAAGAGGTATTAGTTTGTTAAGCGTAGTCGGAAAAGTGTATGGTAGAGTAATGATTAATAGGATCAAGGATAAAACAGAGAATGCAATCTTGGAAGTACAGGGTGGTTTTAGAAGAGGTAGGGGTTGTATGAATCAGATTTTTACAGTTAGGCAGATATGCGAGAAATATTTAGCAAAAGGTAAGGAGGTGTATGTTGCGTTTATGGATCTGGAGAAAGCATATGATAGAGTTGATAGGGAAGCAATGTGGAATGTGATGAGGTTATATGGAGTTGGTGGAAGGTTGTTGCAAGCAGTGAAAAGTTTCTACAAAGGTAGTAAAGCATGTGTTAGAATAGGAAATGAAGTGAGCAATTGGTTTCCGGTGAGAGTGGGGCTGAGACAGGGATGTGTGATGTCGCCGTGGTTGTTTATCTTGTATGTTGATGGAGTGGTGAGAGAGGTGAATGCTCGAGTGCTTGGACGAGGATTAAAACTGGTAGGCGAGAATGATCATGAATGGGAGGTAAATCAGTTGTTGTTTGCGGATGATACTGTACTGGTAGCAGACACAGAAGAGAAGCTTGACCGACTAGTGACAGAATTTGGAAGGGTGTGTGAGAGAAGGAAGTTGAGAGTTAATATGGGTAAGAGTAAGGTTATGAGATGTACGAGAAGGGAAGGTGGTGCGAGGTTGAATGTCATGTTGAATGGAGAGTTACTTGAGGAGGTGGATCAGTTTAAGTACTTGGGGTCTGTTGTTGCAGCAAATGGTGGAGTGGAAGCAGATGTACGTCAGAGAGTGAATGAAGGTTGCAAAGTGTTGGGGGCAGTTAAGGGAGTAGTAAAAAATAGAGGGTTGGGCATGAATGTAAAGAGAGTTCTATATGAGAAAGTGATTGTACCAACTGTGATGTATGGATCGGAGTTGTGGGGAATGAAAGTGATGGAGAGAGAGAAATTGAATGTGTTTGAGATGAAGTGTCTGAGGAGTATGGCTGGTGTATCTCGAGTATATAGGGTTAGGAACGAAGTGGTGAGGGTGAGAACGGGTGTAAGAAATGAGTTAGCGGCTAGAGTGGATATGAATGTGTTGAGGTGGTTTGGCCATGTTGAGAGAATGGAAAATGGCTGTCTGCTAAAGAAGGTGATGAATGCAAGAGTTGATGGGAGAAGTATAAGAGGAAGGCCAAGGTTTGGGTGGATGGATGGTGTGAAGAAAGCTCTGGGTGATAGGAGGATAGATGTGAGAGAGGCAAGAGAGCGTGCTAGAAATAGGAATGAATGGCGAGCGATTGTGACGCAGTTCCGGTAGGCCCTGCTGCTTCCTCCGGTGCCTTAGATGACCGCGGAGGTAGCAGCAGTAGGGGACTCAGCAGTATGAAGCTTCGTCTGTGGTGGAAATGTGGGAGGTTGGGCTGTGGCACCTTAGCAGTACCAGCTGAACTCGCCTGAGTCCCTGGTTAGGCTGGAGGAACGTAGAGAGTAGAGGTCCCCTTTTTTGTTTTGTTTCTTGTTGTTGTCGGCTACCCCCCAAAATTGGGGGAAGTGCCTTTGGTATATGTATGTATGTATGTATCTATATAAAATCATCCATACGTAGCAAAGCAGGAAAACAATTTGAGAGAGAGAGAGTGAGAGAGAGAGAGAGAGAGAGAGAGAGAGAGAGAGTTGTTTTACGTATGTAAATGTAAATTTTAAACAAAAAAATAGCCCCATTTCATATAAAATAGGTTATTACAAATATTTTATTTTATCATATTACAGTAGTCTGTATAATACTGTAAAGTTCAGTACAGTATGTTGTTGTTAGTCGTGGCGATGAAATTCTCACGAAACAAAAACACGGCATTCGATTACAACAGCTGATTCATTCTCTCCCTCTCTCTCTCTCTCTCTCTCTCTCTCTCTCTCTCTCTCTCTCTCTCTCTCTCTCTCTCTCTCTTCGTGTTACTGTATACAATACTTACATATAGATAAAGAAACTAAAATTAGTTTTCTTAGTGTCAATTAAATACGAAACGAAAAAATTATGCCGAGTTTACATCCATTTCAATCGTTGCTAAAAATACGGCATCCGATTTCATCAGCAAACCACTATATTTTGGGAAACATCATTTTATTCCAGAAAATTGCTACTCTTTAAATAGTTAATTGCACATTAAGAAAGCGTGTACTTTTGTTTTTAAATTTCGGGTGTGTTTTAAAAATCGAGTATTGTTGACTTCTTTTTGTTTTACTTTTGGCTGTAATCAGATCAGCTGATGTCTAGCTGCCGCTCTTGAAAGCGTACGAATACACTAACAAAGTATCGTTTATACCATTTCTTAACTTATTCAAACCGTCTCTACAGTTGATATTACATAAGCACCCATGTGTTATAACCTATCAAATTTTTTTGTTTACAGTATTACATTTAAAACAACACACACACACTCTCTCTCTCTCTCTCTCTCTCTCTCTCTCTCTCTCTCTCTCTCTCTCTCTCTCTCTCTCTCTCTGTGGACTACTTTTCACTACCTCCCATTCCTTACCTCTCTCTATCTCTATCAAATGATATCTTTGTTGCTCCTCAAAGTTTCATTTATATTGAAAATCAATCATGATTCAATTTTCCTTACTTTCTCCAATCTCGCACCATCGGTCACATCGCGGTATTTTCGAAATTTCCGGAAAATCCGCGATATATGTATATACATGCGTTATGAAAAAAATCTGCGAAGTGGTGAATCCGCGATAGTCAAACCGTGAAGTAGCGAGGGATCACTGTATGAACATCATGGTTATATATATACGTATATTTTTGACCTGTAAGGGAAGAATATACATATATTAATTCATTTGTTAAAATGCCACTCAATAAATGTAAAGTTAATTTGCTTAGTTTCACTTACGTGTTGGATATGGTTCAACACTGTGTTCAAATGTTCACACTGCACTGGTGTTATTGGTTAGATTATGCACCTGTATACTGTAGAACAGTCCATTAATCACCATAGTGATTTTCACTAGAAGGTATTACACTCGAGGGTGTTAACACCTATTCACCCGATACACTGTGAGTCCCAAAACAGTCCACTGTGCATCGCAGCACTAGAAGACAGATTTTATGACACTACCTACTGCCAACACAAAGTGTTTTATCTCGTGCACTTGCTTCGCATAATGTTTATAGAAGACTGTGGATCATTTCCACCCTGTATATGAGTGGAGCCTATCAAAGCCCATGTGTTGAAAGAAGTTCAACGAAGAAGCAACTTTTCTTGGATCATGACCTGCGGGTGTGGTGTCAGGATCCGCTCTGCGAATAAAGTAGGTGAGTTTCGCCCTCAGTTGTTTTAGGGATAAATTTGATCCTGAGGTTTCGCCTCGGAAGAGCTGTCCCTCCTTGAAGTCTGAAGTTCTTCGAAGATACACCTTGAGATACTCTACTGGGCATAGAGAGGCATCTTCCTTCAGAGGACAGATTGTCCATGTCCCCCACCTTTTGGGGGGCAGCTCGTTTTTGGCGAGAAAGGTAGGATCAGGGAAAAGATTCAGTTCTCCCGTTTCTGTGAACTGAATATGGCCTTCATTCCTGGATAATGCCACTATTTCACTAACTCTAGCCCCTGAGGCTATAGCAAACAGAAATATCACTTTCTGTGTTAGATCCTTTAGGGTGCAATCCTCATTGTTCATATTCAAAGCGCAATGCAATACTTTGTCCAATGACCATCATATGGGCTTTGGAGGGGTTGCTGGTTTGAGTCTAGCGCATGCTTTTGGAATCTTATTGAAGATTTCACCTGAAAGGTCCACCTGAAAGGCGTAAAGAAGACGTCTAGTCAGAGCCGACTTCACACAGTTATTGTGGTGTAAGCAAGGCCTTGTTCGTGTAGGTGGATGAAGAAGGGGAGACAGAAATCTATTGATATTTCTGTCGGTTTCCTTGCTTTCACAAGGGAAACCCACTTCTTCCAAGAAGATTCATATTGTCTCCTAGTTGAACTTGACTTGTATTCTTCAATGAAGTCGATCTTGTCTTTTGAGATCCCAAACCTTTTCTTGGCTGCTAGGGTGAGAAAATCATGAGATGTAGGTTGTTGGTTCTTAAGGATGAAGCGTAGACAGTCGACTTCTGAACCAGTTGGGATAAGACTGGGTTCGGCAGAAGAAAGAGCTTCAGTTTCAATTCTAGAACTAGAGGAAACCAATTGCTTCTGGGCCATTTGAGGGCCGCTACTGCCGCTGTTCCTCTGAAGGATCTTAGCTTATCGAGGACTTTCAGCAGGCGATTGGTTTGTGAGAACAGGTAGATTCGATCCCATCTGTTCCAGTCGAGAGACATGGCGTCTGTCGCTTCTGCTTGAGGGTCCTCGTATGGGGCTCCATAACGAGGTAGTTTCTTGTTGTCGATCGTCGTGAAGAGGTCGATCTGCAGTTCTGGGACTTTTTCCGAGATGAAGGAGAATGAGTCTGCGTCTAGGGACCATTCTGTCTCTATCGGCTTTGCGTGGATAGAGCATCCGCCGTCACATTGCGGAACACTTGCAGGTGAACTGCTGATAAATGCCATCTTCTCCTCCTTGCCAGGTAGAAGATGGCTAACATCACGTGATTGATGTGAGGTGATCTCAAGCCTTGTCGGTTTAGACATCTTACTATCACCTCGTTGTCCAAGACCAGTTTGATGTAGACTGAACTGTGAGGGGATAGTTTCTTCAACGTTAGGAAGACTGCCATAGCCTCCAAGATGTTGATGTGAAGGGTTTTGAACTGGTGCGACCAATTCCCCTGTACTTTCCTTTCTTGTGAATGGTCTCCCCATCCTTCCAGGGAGGCATCTGTGTGTATTACCACTGATGGTTGAGGTGGTAGTAAGGGAATTGTTCACGCTAGGCTCTTGACCACGGCCTTAGTAGCGTGCGCAATTGGGTTGGTGTCAACCTTTGTTGATCTCTTCGAGCGTTTGAGGCATATCTTCTCCAGACTCCTGACGCATCCATTAACTGTGCTTTTAGCACTGGATCTGTCACTGCTGCGAACTGGAGAGAACCCAATACTCTTTCCTTGTGGCGTCTTGAAATCTCTTATGTTTCAGTAGTCTCTTGACAGATCCTGCTATCTCTCTCCTCTTCTTCAGTGGAATGGAGAGACGATGTGACTGTAAGTTCCAATGTATTCCTAACCACTGAAACTTCTGAGCTGGAGAAAGGTGAGACTTCTTGCGGTTGATGTTGAAGTCTAGGTTCTCCAGGAGCGGGATCACCTTTCCGGCTGCTTGTAGACAAGTCGTGTTGGATGCTGCCCACACCAGCCAATCGTCCAGGTATGCTACTACCTGAATTCCTTCTGAGCGTAGTTGTTGGACGATTGTATCCGCAAGCTTTGTGAATATCCCTGGGGCTAAGTTTAGCCCAAAGGGCATGGCTATGAAGAAATACTTTGTTTTCTGTATCCTGAATCCTAGGTAGGAGGAGAGGGGGTGGCTGACTGGTAGGTGCCAGTAAGCATCTCCAGGTCTATTGAGACTGTGTACGCCCCTTTCGGTAAAAGGGTCCTTATGGGTTGTAAGGTGAGCATCAGGAACTTGATCTCGATGAACTTGTTGAGTGGAGACAAGTCTAGAATGACTCTGAGTTTGTCCGAGTCTTTCTTGGGAACACAAAACAGCCTTCCCTGGAATTTGATGGACTTCGCTTTTCTTATTACCTTTTTGTTCAAGAGTTCTGAGGTATATTCTTCCAACAAGGGGGTGGAGTGCTGAGGGACCACCTGGAAGGTGGTTTGCAGCTGAGTTACCATTTGAGGCACAGTGGCCATGGTCATGGTCGGAAGTTGTGCAGGTCTACGTGGTTTCTTTATCTTCCTGTTCTTAGGTTGGGGACCACCTTTTGAGGATGATTTCCTCTTGGAAGACATGCACCACTTTTGGAGAAGGTTCCTATTCTCTGTGGCGGCTTTGGCGATAACCTCCTGAACCATATCTTGTGGGAAGAGGTCCTTGCCCCAGATGCATGAAGTGATGAGCTTCCTGGGTTCATGTTTGACCGTTGCTGCGGCAAACACATGCTCTCTACAGGCCCCTCCTGGACCTGACGAAGGCATACAAGTCCTTCACAAGGGTACCCATGTGGGACTTGGCCAAGACCATATACATGTCTGGGGTGTTGGTAAGGCCTGCACACCTTTCCAGGCAGTTCTGATGAGACAAAGAAGCTCCTAGTCTCTCTTTTGTCTCTTGTTCCCTTCTCAAAAGATGCTCCGGCAGCTTTGGAAGGTTCTCATTGAACTGCTGACCTGCTATCTCCGGATCCAACTTAGAGACGGTGAAGGTTAGGTGAACTTCATTCCACTTCTCCTCGCAGGTAGGCATGGCTAGAGGTAATGGTTTACATTCCTCTAGAACTGGGCATGGTTTGCCCTCATCAACTGCTCTCATGACACAGTCAAGGGCTTTCACCGAAAAGGGGAAAGCTTTGGAGGAAGGAGCAATGAAGGTTGGATGCCTCTTGCTCAATGCCGAGACTTTGAAGTTGGTATATCCGGCTCCTTTTAGGGTCTTGGATAGGATAGCCTGTGCCTTGTCATGCTCGAAGACAATGACTTCCTTTGGTACCATCTTCTCACGGGATGCTAGTTCATCCCGCAGTCTCACTTAACAATCTGGGTATGCTGAAAAGCTGGGCCAGAATTGGAGATCTTCAAGGGGTTTGGAGATATAGAGTTTCCCATTCATCATGGGCATATACTCCGTGTACCTCCAGGGTGGTTTCAGAGCAGTGAAGTAGGTCAGATACTTTAAGGGGCTTGGCAAAGCCTCTGGAAGCACCAGAGCGTTTCCCTTCCCTTCCCTTACCTCTTTCTTCGTCTCTTTGAGATCTTGTTTTATCTCCTGCTGTTCCTTCCGGAACACTGCCAACATCTGCTGGATCGACTCTAGGAGAGCTTCGCTCCTGCCGACCTGCACATCCGGTTGGGGAGTTGGGGCTGAAGAGGTTGACGGCACAGGTTGATATGCATATTCGGTGAACTGAGGGTCCTCATTTACTGTCGAAACGGATCCATCTTCCTCCATAGGTGGTTGGACCACCTCTTCTTCAGGGTCTTCTTGTAGAAGGTCCTTTCGGTGTTGGTAGACACCTCCGACATCCGTTCTTGGTGGATGCCCATGCCTTCCAGTGCCTTATTGATGTCTGCGTCTACTGTCAGTTGGATGAAGGGAGGCTTGACCTGTTCCTTGGGCACAACCGCACTGGATTGGGCCTTAGGGAACAGAAGGCACCTTAAGGATTCATTAGGTAGGTAAGGTCCCAGAGAATTCTTCTGGAACCCTCTTACCTACCTCCGAAGAGTTTCTCCTGCTGTATCCCTTGACTCCGTAGTGTAAGGGATCTCTTCTCGAAAGCCTTCAGTCATCAGGGCCGAGCAAATGGAGCAACCCTTCGGGTCCCAGTACCTCAGGGATTTAGATACGATGCAGCAGGGGGCATGAGACCTACACGCCGTATGGCCACAAAAGTCCTTTCTCTTGTGGTTGCAGAACAAGACTGCACACTTCACCATTGGCTCCTCCTGTAAGGAAAGAAAAGGTGAAATGAGTTTTGAGTTGTTTATATCATTGATATAAATGCATGCTTATCAAATAGTAATACTTACTATTATTTTAACAGCTTAGTGTAGTAAGCTAGAAAGGAAATAGGAAAGACACACATCTGCGTTTCCTCTCCCAGGCAATTGCTGTGACCTCCGTCAATATTAATATTTAATTTCCTTATAAGGGAAAATACAGAGTGGAATAACTCCTCCACCTGTAGAATATTTATACCGAACGGTGATTTATAAGTGTCCCAATAATCAAAGGATTCATCAGGGTGTTGAGGGAATACTTCACCTCAACATATTATACGGTCCCAACAATAGATTGTGAAAGGATACGCAGAATATGTTAGAAATACTTGTACTACTGTATTGTTGTATACTGTAGTTTTAACAACTACTGTATTGTTGTATACTGTAGTTTTACCAACTACTGTATTATACTATAGTTTTCTAACTACTGTATAGTTATGTACTGTAGTTATACTGGCTACTGTATTGTTGTATATTGTAGTTTTACCGGTATACTACCGTGGTTAGGTTAGTCCCTGGCAGCACTAACAGAGAGAGAGAGAGAGAGAGAGAGAGAGAGAGAGAGAGAGAGAGAGAGAGAGAGAGAGAGAGAGAGAGAGAATGGAGAGAAGGATTTCCTATTATTATGGTTTAGCACAATAATTGGAAGTGTCGGAGGGCTACTGCCACCTACTGTCTCCTTCCCAGAATGAGAGTTCTAATGGAAGGGGAAGAATGTATCTGATTCTAGCTTCCATCCAGCCACAACTTTTGTCGCCGGCTGTACTGCTGGTTGCGAGGTCTGTGGGTGGCAGTCCAAGAGAGGACTGAAGAATTCTCAACAGTATAATGGGTTTCCCACCGGCAGCCGGCAGGGCCGGCTCAGTCTTTCCCCCCGGGGCATTCGCTTCCGGTGAAGGAAGTACATAAGAGGGAGTTGGCCGAGGCAGCAACCTAACCGCCGCTGGTTGGGTCCCTGCCGGCTACTTAGTCAACCCAGCAAGCCGCAAGCCGGGATGATTGTAGAATACCGGCCAAAAGAATGTTGTGTTGGCTAGGCCGACACTAAAGGACAGAGGGGGGAGGAAAAAGGGTTTTATAGTTTGCCGGGGAGAAAAGCGGTGGCAAGCATGCCGTCCACTTTCGGCTGTAAATGAAGGAAGCATGGGTTCCTGTACCGACGCCGTCGTGGTTGGCAGAGGAATCAGAATTCCCCTGTCGGCAACATTGTCGGCTATAAAACATGTCTTATAGTCTACAAGTGAGAAGGAAGCATAGCTTCCCAGGCCGACAACATTGTGGGCGGCAAAGGGATCGCGATTCCCTCTGTCGGCGACATTGTCGGCAGCAAGACAATACACCCTGAGTTACCGTCATACTTCGAAGCCGGGATACTCGGCGGCAAAGAAGATCGACGGTAAAACTATCTAAGTCAAGCCGGAGTTAACTACTCGGTGGCAATGATGAAAGATAGGGTTGCCGCTTGGGATGGCGGCGCTTTGGGTGGAGAAAGGGTTTAGCCTCTTCTCTCTAAAAGAGAAACGTATATACCAATAAATTCTAGGGGATATATATCCCCAACTGAATTAATAGGAATGATACCAGAGGTTAAGCAATGAGATTTACGTTATTAACGTACACAGAACGGGTTAGGCTAGCCTAACTCAAGTGGGGACCGCGGCTACGACTGATACCACCGGGGTCCCATCGTATACGAAAGTAACGTTACATATCGGAAGGAGAAATATATGCATGTAATCTTCATTTGTATAATTTGCCTAACTAGCTAAAAGTTTCTTTATAGCTAAATACCAGGAGCGTCACACTACTAACTAAATAATTTGCATTTAAGACATGCGACAGCGGTCTCAAAATGGCCGCCTCCGGAGTTGGTTGCACTCCACTTAACACAATTAAATTATACGAATTCAACTGTGAGAAGGGAGCTATAAATTATACACAGGAAAGATCAAATACTCAACTTTCCAGAGGATGAAGATACTGGAGAAAGCATGATAATAAGCCAAAAAACCGTAACAACACCAAGAGAAAAGTGTTAGCGCACTTAGCTTATATGCTACAGTTGAAAGGAATGATGGGCTGCAGTAGTACAGGGAGGGGTGCCTTGATAACGGCTCCCCTTTCGCTCGCCACTCTTCCCCCTCAAAGAGTTAAATCTATTTGGGGTGAAGATTGCTATGTGTCGTATAAAAAAATACGTCCCCTGATTTTATGCGATATCCTTAAAGATATATTAAGGATACTCGCGCCAGGAGTTAGAATTCTGGAGAGCTATGGTTAATTCTCTGGGAGTATCATTGTAGCAAATATCCCTTAGAAAGCTACCTAAAGGAACCTTCCATCAGGACGACCTGGCCGAGCCCAAAAATCTATTTTTGGGTGATAATGCCATGTCGTCCTGATGGACCCACCCGAAACTACATTATCTGCGGCTATTCCTGCTTAAAGACAATTAAAGGAATGGTGGCCGGTAGTAGTACGGATAGGAGGTCCACTGGGTACCTAGAACGGCACCCCCTTTCTTTCACCACTCATCCCCCTTACACCAAAGAGTTAAATCTATGCGGGGTGAAGATTGCTATGTGTCGTGTCTAAAAAAAATACGTCCCCTGATACCTTGTGATATCCTTTTCTGGGCTCCGACCTGTGCCGCCCAGTGAAATGCTCCTTTAGCATCATTTCTAAGGTATATAACTGCTAAATAATACCAGAGAAAAAATTGCATAGGAATGCTAGGTGTGAACCCAGCTCGCTCTCCTGAAAGGTGTCGGTATATTATAACAAGGGCGTGAAAATCACAAGCAGAGGTCTCGTACCAATTAGATATCTCCTCGTCAAATATCCCCGAAACCAAGAGGAGCCGTCCCAAGTCCACCACTGACCGTCGCTACCAACAAGCCCACCCACGCCAATGACGTCCCTCCTCATTTAGCATCACTCTCGCTTTGTTGCTGTGATTTTTTCGCTTGTGCTTTTTGGATTTTAGCGCCCTTTCTGCTCAGGATGTCGGACTCTCAAGCTTCCTCATCGAAGTCAAGTACCAGACTTATGTTTTCTGAGCTTTCGGAGGTAGCATTAACCTTAATTTTAGTGTTATTCATGTTTATTTGTTTCGCTATTGTGGACGGCCCCGCGACGCGGCGGCCATTTTAGTTCTTGCTACTTTCTAGCTCGTTCTTAACGATTTACATTTGGTCTCCCATACTATTTGTTATTTGTTTTGAACCTTGCGCTATTACCGATGCTTGAGCAGTTATTTTACTGTTATTATTATCACCATGGTTATCCCATGCCGTGTTAGGTTATGGCGGCGCCCCTCTCGGTTATTACCGTGAAGACGCCTTGTGCTGATATTTTAAGATTAATTTACTCTTCTCTCGATTCTATGGAATCCCTGTTATTTCAGAGTTTAGTCATGTTATCTCGAGGGGGACTCTCGATGGGCAGTGTTTAACGTTTTTTAGTTTACCATTCGGTATGTATCTGTTTGGTGTTATGTTGGCACCCCTGTCCAGCCCTGGTCCTCCCCGTACTGGCGGGCACGCCCTTGCATTTGTTTTGTTTTTACCTACCTTTCTTGCGTCCCTCTCTCTCATATTTATTTTATCAGCTTATCTTGCAGGCCTTAACCTAGTTATTTTATTCCGTGTTGTGATCATTCGTCATGTTAGTGTCTAGCGATCCTGGTCGGACAGGTTGGTACTCCTGTCCTCGCTCGGCCTCTCGCGATCGCCTCGTATCCACCTGCGGCTCTTTGGCTCCTCCCACTCCCTGATCCGAGTATGCCTCCCCATACTCCTCTTCCCCTCTGGGGCTCCTCCCACTACCTGAGCCTGAGTATGCCACCGCTTACACCCCATCCCCCCTGGGGATACCTGCAGTCTCTTAGAGACCTGGAGTCAGCTGTTCGGGTTCTCGGCCGATCCCTCTCGTCCATACGCCCGTCCTCCCCCCCCATCCCTCCCCGGGATACCGCTTGACTCCTTGCCTTACCAGAGCCGAGATCTGTTACACTTGCGAGTTACTCACTTCCTTCCGCCACAACCGGATTCCCGCCCTCTTCGATTGGCCTTCGGGAGATCGGGAGTTTTGGTTGTTCCTTTGGTTGTGAGTTCTCTGTTTATCCCCCATGCGGGATATTACATGGTTTTATTCAGTGTTTATTAACTTAAGGTTCCTTTTAGTAGGTAGTCCACCCCCCCCCCACCCCGGTAGGTCCAATGCCCGTCTCCCTCACTCAGTTGTCTCTCCGGACCCAATGGAAGCATGTTATGTTAACCTTAAATCTCTACGTGTTCACACCCTGATGCCTAAGGGATATTATCTCCTTTACCCTTACCCGGAATGATCTCACCATACACGGAATTCCCTTATTATTATTACGTTAATCATTAACTTATACGGTTAATCTCAATTAATGTAAGTTAACCCTTTTACCCCCAAAGGACGTACTGGTACGTTTCACAAAACTCATCCCTTTACCCCCAAGGACGTACCGGTACGTGAAAAAAAATGCTATAAATTTTTTTTTTTTTCATATTTTTGATAATTTTTTTTAAGAAAATTCAGGCATTTTCCAAGAGAATGAGACCAACCTGACCTCTCTATGACAAAAATTAAGGCTGTTAGAGCAATTTTAATAAAATATACTGTACTGCAAAATGTGCTGGGGAAAAAATAACCCCTTGGGGGTTAAGGGTTGGAAATTTCCAAAGAGCCTGGGGGTAAAAGGGTTAACTTAATTTGTATGCTGTTTCTCCCGGGCCTCCCGGGAGGACCTCATATAGTATCCTAATGCTAACGTTACTTATCGTTTACTTTAGTCCCGGCACACCCGGGATCCCCGTAGGATACTGAATTACCTGTGATACTTATGTATCCTTTTTATTACAGGTTGTTCGCTGTATGATGACAGCCTGTGCGGCCGTTCTGCAGCAAGCATGCGGACAGGATGTGTGCAGGTCACACGCCCACTGTTCGGTCCACGACGGTGATCGAACTGTTTGGCACCCCGACAACTGTGTGGTCTCCTACGACCTTGTCTCCATCCTCACTTCGGACTCAGTAAGTGTTCCTACCGTTATTATACGTTATAGTTTTACTTAGCTTAATCTCGGGTTTTACCTGCTATCCGGTTACATTCTAATTTAAAATTAGTCATAGGAGTCTCTGACGACGCATGCGTTCAGTTTATTCACCTTCTCGGTGTTCTCTACCTCCCCTTCATTAGTAACGGTACATTCTCTTTCAGAGTTCACAGTCTTCCAAGTCTACAGCCTTGGCGACTCTTAAGGTATGGGTCGGTGGGTTCACCCGCAATGTCAAGGCCCAGCACCCCTACGTTCTCTTCGAGGAGATGTGCACCCTCCTTTATCTAAACGCCAAACATTCAGCGGCTGTTCCTAAAGAGGTGGCGGATCCTATCATCGCCGGGATCACTGAACAACTCCTCTCCGAAGACCCCGGTGTTCCGGGAGAATCCATCACCAGTGGCTATGAATTTCGACGTCGAGCCCATGGCCTTGGATGAGCCAGACCCAGGTAGGACTGTAAGTGAGGCAAGTGTGTCCCGGTCTAAGATTCCTGTCCTTAGTCCGGCCTTTTCTACATCTTCTACTTCTTCCTTTCCGGGGTTCTCTGGATGACACACCACTGATGTCAGCAACCCTCCTGTGTTGCCCAAAGTTAAGTTGTCACGCAACCCTTAACTAAGACCCGCAGGTCTTCCAATGCGACGAAATCGCCCAAAACCCCTAGGACTTCGTCCTTGCGAGTTTCGTCTTCCAAGGTCCCGGTGGACCCAGTCACACATGCTCCTCCCGCCCCGGAGTCGAGAGTGACACCCGGCTTGCAACCTACGCAGCCGGCGGTAAGCGCCCCGGCGCCTTCCTTCGACGTTTTGGCCTTTCCCAACACCTGGGAACGCCTGGGTTCCTTGGTTAACACCCTTGTCTCGAAGGTTCAAAACCAAGAGTCTCTCGTCGAGGGTCTCATGCGCTCCGGTCTGCCCCAACAACAGCAGTACGCTATTCCGGATGCCTCAAAACTCCCGGAGTTTGTCAAAAACAACCCTTGGAAGTTAGCAATTCATGCTCCCTTTAAGGATGGGATGTTGACCATCGAGGGTTTTGGCACCCGGCCGGTGCAAGATTTTGAGTTCTACCCGCCGGGTCTGCAGTTTCCTTTCCCTGGCTTCGCCTGCCTCACGGAAGAGGCTCTGGTCCACCTGGAAAAAGTTCCCAGGGAGACCGTAATTTACCCTAAAGAACAGGCCCAATCCACTTGGGTTCGGACCCTAAATGAGCTGGAGTGCGTCAACACTATGCTCACTCCTTTTAAGAGCTCGTACACCATGTTTGTGGCAGACGAGCGCACCCCTACGCCGTGTGTCACAAAAATTATGGACCTTGCCCAGCAGGCCGTGAACGAAGACAAGCCATTACCGCAGTTGCGGGAAACAGACTTGACTTCCTTTGTTTTCCCGGGGGACCATGAGTGCTGGATTGGTGCCCCGGCGACATTTACTGTGGGTAAACTGAGCCCTGATTGTGCCTCCACTCAATTTAGTGAAAGACTCCCCAAGCTCCCGGAGTCCCTGATTCGCCTCGAGTCCCTCTTAATGAGAGAATGCCTTGATGAAGTCACTGAGCTTCAGCACGGCATTTTATTCCCGTGCTGAAACTTCGTGACGGGCAAGAGGGCTCTCGAACTTGGGGAAATTGCTCCCCCAGTTCGAATCTAAATTTCTCTCTTTCTTATCTTTTTCTTCCTCTTTATATTGCTTCAACCTTCTCCTAATATTATAAACTTTCTTTCATGATGCTGTCCCAACCCTATGAGTAAAATTTTCCATATGTATATGTGTATATTTTTACATATATATGTATGTTTATTATCTTTTTTTTTTTTTTCCCCTCTTTATGGCATGGATGTTTCTACATCTGTTATTGCCACTTGGGCGGATGTTTCTGCATCCGGTATTGCTGCCTGCTTTGATGAATGTGAAAGGTGTCGCGGTTGGGAGGCCTTTGTGCTCAAAGCTATATGTGAGTGTATAGGATGATCTCAGCCATCCCGAAGATGGTTTGGACCTTTTTGGCGGAACTATTCCAAGTGTTGGGTCTTCGGAATCCAGGGGGATCCAATGCTTGGGGTAGGACTCTCGGCTTCTGGCCGGAAGCCCGTCATTACAGATATGGGGAGGATAATTCCATAGTTTTTTGGTCTCAGTCCTAACAGGCGGGTTCAGCTTACACCTGTGCCTCTATATCTGTTTTGATGCTATCCTTCGGGTAGGGTATGGAGTGGACCATCTGGGAAGTATACTCTCACTGTGCCGGTAGTGGAGAGTGCAAATTTCCTTCCCAACATGTGATGCCTTAATGTTCTCAAGCAGGTAAATCAAACTATTCAAAAAATCACTTCTCTTTTCTTTATTCCGATGGATTCTTGTGAGAATGACCCCACCTCCCCTGGATATGCTGACTCGCCCCCGGCACTGTTGACGACCTCTGGCAATTCATTTAAAGAAAACTCCGTTGACGACGTAGGAACTAAAAAGGACTGTTCTTCAAACATTCCGAAAAAGGGTAATTTGGGCAACACAGGAAAACTGAAAGTCCTGCACGTTACCCAAATCCCTTTAGAAGCTAATTATGATGTACTACATAAAATATTTGAGTGTTACGGATCAATAAAAGAAATTAGAATGAAACTTCAAGATGATAATTGGGAATCTTGGTTATCATTTAATTGTCACGAGGAAGCATTTAATGCAAGCTGTAACATTGTTGATATTAAAGTTGGTAATATGAGTGTTAAGGGTGCTCTGTGTGATGGGGCACCTAAAGATCTGGATGTCTACAGACCAGCAGACTGGGCTGATAAAGATATAGAGGCAGATATACCATCCCAAAGAAAGCCAAAACCACCAATGTGGCTTCTTGCTCAATCTGTAGGAGGTACGGAAAATTATTTCAAGATATGCAAATTTCTTCAGAGGAAGGTAGGTACGATCGCACCCGGAGATATATCTCGATTCGGGAAGAAAAGTTTCTTGATAAAGGCCAAGTCATACACACAGTCTGTTATACTGTCTAATTTGAAGACAGTAAATGATGATATAAAATTGGACATCAAACCCCATCTAAACTTTAGCTATGGAAGGGGAGTGGTTTTTAATAGGGATCTGTATGAATTTACTGAAGAGGAGATATTGGCCATGTGTCCCCTAT
This sequence comes from Palaemon carinicauda, assembly GCF_036898095.1. NCBI lineage: Eukaryota > Metazoa > Arthropoda > Malacostraca > Decapoda > Palaemonidae > Palaemon > Palaemon carinicauda. Next base: position 192,120,270 of record NC_090726.1, read on the forward strand.
CAGTGTGGAAAGTACATAAAGTACCTGGAACATCAATGATTGTTCTTACCTTCCAGGATGCTGATGTACCTTTCCACATAGACATAGAAAACGAAAGGATCAGAGTTCAACCTTTTAAGCAGAAGCCACTGCAATGTTATAATTGCTTTAAATTTGGACATCCTTCCAAAGTTTGCAATAATGAAAAAATTTGTAATACTTGCTCCAAAATTTACCATGGGGATTGTACACTTGAGGCAAGGTGCTTAAACTGCAACTCTAATCATAAGTCTAATGATAGGAGCTGCCAGTTTTATAAGTTAGAAGAGGCTGCCCTCAATAAATCAATTATTGAACATGTAAGCGTGGGGCATGCCAAGAGATTATTAAATAAATCTAATACTTATGCAAAAACATTAAAAACAGGAGAAAAAGTTCCTCGGGAATCATCTCACCCACCTACTACTGTAGGTAGTTCTCGAAAAAGGAATTCACAATCTATTGATAAAGTGCTGCATAAGACAAGAACATCTCCTCCTAAAGATTTATCATTGAGTATCAACAAAAAGACATTGCCCACCACTATCAAACCTTTGTCCCCCATTACAAAGGATAGTACTAACCTCTCCCAGGCCATATCCTTGCCTGATTTAATGGAGATTCCACCTGACACCAAGTTATCAGGTGTACCTGTAGTGGGGAAGGTACAAAAACCTGGTAACTTGCAACCTATTAATCGTAAAAGAGAGAGACCTCCATCTCTCTCACCCCCTTCCATAAGAAATACTAGAATTATGACATCAAATAAATATGATGTTTTGTCTGTTGATGTTGGCGATCAACCAGAAGACAATTTAAATAAATCAGAAATTCAAGTTGAGGTCCACCATCCCTCTCAACAAATATATAAAAAAGATACAAAGAAAAACTCCAACGTAAAACCCAACATAACAAGACCATCTCTGAAGAAACCTACAAGTAATAATGTTAGATTAAAAACTGCTAATGGGAAGACCTCACCCAAGACGTCTTCCAGAAATAATCCATAGTTTTCTCCTCCATTTTGCAATGGAACTGTCAGGGTTTGAGGGCGAAATATGAAGAACTTAAGCTCCTAATTCATGAGCATTCCCCCATAATAGTATGTCTACAGGAAAGTATGCTTGATTCTAACACTCCTAGTCCTCGAGAGTATGTTAGCTATAGAACAACATATAATCAACAAGCAGGGAGCCATGGCGGAAGTCTCATGTACATTCGTCGAGATGTTCCCCAAATACCCATGTCTATACGTACAACCCTGCAGGCAGTTGTTGTACAAATAGATATAGGGAGAAAATATACAATATGCTCTCTGTACTTACCTCCAAATGATGATATTTTATATGATGATTTAGCAGAAGTTATTCAACAACTCCCTCAACCTTTTCTCTTACTGGGAGATATGAATGGTAGACATCCTTTATGGGGTGATGTTTTGGCCAACACAAGGGGCAATATTATCTCATCAATTGTGGAGAATGAGGATGTTGGGCTCCTTAATACAGGAGAGCCCACGCACTTCCATGTTCAGACAGGTACTTTGTCATGCATTGACCTTTCAATTGCAAGCTCTAACTGCCTTCTTGATTTTGATTGGAGGACATTAGATGATTGGCATACTAGTGATCATGCACCAATCATTATAAACACCAACAAGGGTCCACCTTTGCAAAGATCGCCACGTTGGAATCTAGACAAGGCAGACTGGGTTAAATTTTCTGAGCTAAGTGAAATCGAAGGGAGAGCAGAACAGTTTGAAAGTATTGATGATGCTATAGACCTGCTGAATGGAACTCTTCATACAGCAGGAGTCAATTCAATTCCCAAAACAACAGGGTTATTCAAACGACGACCAGTCCCGTGGTGGTCTTCAGAACTAACTGCACTCCACAGAGCCACAAGAAGATCTCTTAACACGATTGCGTAGACTCCGAACTGATGAGAATTTAATTATGTACAAGAAATGTAGAGCACAGTTCCGTCGTGCCATGAAAGAAGCAAGGCGCCAGTCATGGATGTCTTTTGTTTCCTCCATTAACAGTAGAACACCACCATCTTCTGTGTGGAGGAAAGTAAAAAAGATAGCTGGCAAATTCACCCCCAACCCACCACCAGTGTTGAAGGTGAATGGCCAGTATGTAACTGAAGCAAATGAAGTTAGCAATGCCTTGGCTAATCATTTTTCAAATGTATCCAGCAAGTATGAAGGAGCCCCTGGTCACCAGTATAGGAGCACTGAAGAAAATAAAATTTTAAATTTTGCAACAAGAAGGGAAGAGTCGTATAATTCTCCTTTCACTGAAAGAGAATTTGATTCCGCACTTGCTCATTGCAACGATACAGCCCCTGGACCCGATGGAATTCCATATGCAATGATTAAACATGTACATTTTAATACAAAGCTATTTATTTTAAGCATTATTAATAGAATATGGCATGATCATAGTTACCCAAGTGTTTGGGAACTAGCCATTATTTTAGCCTTTTTAAAACCCGGTAAAGACAAGTTTTTAGCAGCAAACTATCGTCCTATTGCATTGACATCTTGTTTATGTAAAATCATGGAGAAGATGGTCAATGCAAGGCTGATATGGTACCTTGAAAAGAAAGGTATTTTATCACCGATTCAATGTGGATTCCGAAAAATGCACTCAACGACTGATGTGTTGATACGACTTGAGTCTTCTATTTGTGAAGCCTTTGCTTCCAAACAGCACCATGTTACAGTATTTTTTGACCTTGAAAAGGCATATGATACCACATGGAGATATGGTATTCTTAAAACCATTCATGAATTGGGATTGAGAGGAGAGCTGCCACTATTTATTCAGGCATTTCTTTCACGTAGAGTTTTTCAAGTGAGAGTGGGGGAAGCTCTATCAGAGAGTAAGTGCCAGGAAGAAGGAGTTCCTCAGGGTAGTGTGCTGAGTGTAACCCTTTTTGCACTAGCAATTAATGGGATATCCTCAGCCATTCCCCAGGATGTTCTCTCAACATTATTTGTGGATGATCTCTCAATATCATTTGCTGGCACTAGAATGGCAATGGTTGAGAGAAAAATCCAACTCTCTATTGATAAAATTATCCAGTGGGCTGACATGAATGGATTAAAGTTCTCGACAAGTAAAACTACCATTGTCCATTTTTGTCGTATCCGGGGAGTACATCCAGACCCGGATATATACATTAAAGGTCAACGGATACCCTTTGTATCGGAAACCAAATTTTTAGGTTTGATATTTGACTGTAGACTTACCTGGGTTTCTCACCTAAAAGCGCTAAAAGCTAAATGTGTTGAAGCTCTGAATATCTTAAAAGTATTGTCCCATACATCATGGGGGGCAGACCGCAATACTATTTTAAAATTATACAAGGCCTTGATTTTTTCCAAAATTAGTTATGGTTGTGAGGTATATTCTTCAGCCACCCCAAGCCGGTTAAAAATATTAGACTCGATACATCATGCAGGTATTAGATTATCTACTGGAGCTTTTAAAACCTCGCATATCCCAAGTCTCCTTGTTGATGCTGGAGAGTTACCTCTAGACCTTTACCGAATGTCTTCCATTCTTCGGTATTGGTTTAGATTGCAAAGACTCCCTAGCTCTCTAGCCTTTCAGACTGCAAGCCTTGTAAGACACGCATCATACTTTGAGTTGCACCCAAAATCTCCTCAACCTTATGGCTTTCGGGTGAAACGATTTTTAAATAGTCTGGATATAATTAGAAATAAGGTACTTCCATTCAAGGTATCATCAACGCCTCCATGGAAATTACCTGACATATCTTTTTGTAAATACTTTATTGGAGTTAAGAAGAATATGACTGACTTAGAATCCAGGTCTCTTTTTATGGAACATGTCGAAGAACATAGGGGATCGACTTTTATATATACTGATGGCTCCAAATCTGATGCTGGCGTTGGATTTGGAGTACATAGTAATGATTTTAATTGTAGAGGTGCACTTCCTCTAACAGCTTCCATATTTACTGCCGAACTGTATGGCATATTAACCGCTATTGAGAAAATAGCTTTGGAAAAGGAGGGTAATTTTACAATTTTTAGTGATGCAAGGAGTGTTCTTCAAGCTTTAGAAGTTTTTAATTCTAGTAACCCTCTAGTTTTAAAGATTTTAGAATGGCTTTTTATTATTGGACGGAAAGGTATAACTGTTCGATTTTGTTGGGTTCCAGCACATGTAGGTGTGTCTGGGAATGAGAAGGCAGATTTACTGGCGAAGAATGCGGCATCCGAGTTGCTACCAAGGAGGTATCCCATTCCATGTAACGATCTCCTACCTTACATCAAGAAATTGGTTTGTGATAAATGGCAACAGCACTGGGACAGTCAAGATGGCAATAAAATGAGGGAAGTAACAAATATCATATCACCTTGGAGGTATAACATGATTCCCCGAAAATGGGAGACGACTCTTTGTCGTCTCCGTATTGGTCACACACGGTTGACACACGAGTTTCTGCTGAAGGGCCAACACCAACCGTATTGCGAGGACTGCTTAGTACCTTTAACAGTGAGGCATTTGTTGACCGAATGCCCTAATTTTACTAACTTAAGAAATAGATATCTGTTTGAGGCTCGAGGTGAGGATGGCAGGTTTATCCTTGCCAAGATTCTTAGACATGATGTGTCTTACTATGCGAGCGGAATTTTTAGATTTATTTCAGAAGCAGGTCTTCTGAAAACTATTTAACTATTTTAATGACTTCTTAATTTTTATGGTTTTAATCGAATTCTCTATTAATTTTCATATACAGTAAATGGTATCGGCGTCAATGACCTTAGATGTCAGGATGCCAGAAAACTTTCAATCAATCAATCAATCAATCGCCTCGAGTATGAGGCTCGTATGCGCCTGAGTCGCTCGATTAACTCTGTAACTATGGCGGAATTGACCTCCTTCCCATATGAAGAGCAACCCCTCTTCAAAGTGCTAACAAAGTTGTTGCTCCACACCTTGTTGTCGGATGCTTACGTCTTCCTAGCAGCTAGGCGCCGCTGCCGCAAACATGTCTTAGCGGAAGCCACCATCAGGCATGAGCCTAACAGGCTCATTAATGCCCCAATCTGGGGTACGGACCTATTCCCTGAAGATCTGGTGAATAGCGTCCTCAGTGAAGCGGCCAGGGTTAATCAGAGCCTCAAGGTTCGTTGGGGTCTAGTCCCGAAACATAAGTTTGAACGTGTCGCTCCCCAATCTCGCGGCAGGAAGAGACTGAGGCCTTTCCCCTCTTATCAAACCGGCAGCCCCAGCAGATGGTTCAACCGGTCCCATTAGCTCAGGGAAACCTCCCTTCCACCTCAAAGGGCCATCACCAACAACGGTACGTGTTGGTCCCTCAGGCTCAGTTAGCCTCCGCTACCTATGCTTCCCTGGTCTACAACCCCACCTTTGAGACTCAGGGGGCCTCTCATGGATACCAGCATACCAGAGGCTCTGGCGCAAGAGGCACCTTTCATGCCAGAGGTGGTGGAAGGATCGCCCCTCGAGGCCGAGGTCTCCGCTGAGGACTAGGAGGTAAACCCTCCACGAATTATTGAGACATCCCAGGTAGGGAGAAGACTCTACATCTTCCGAAAGAACTGGACTTTCAGGTCTGGGGTGGAGTTGGATAGCAGGGCCCCCTCCACCAACCAATTTTTACCAACACCCAACAAAAGAGTTAGCCTTGTACGCAGACGATCTGCTTCAAAATAATGCAATCTCAAAGGCACGTCACTTGAAATTTCAAGGTCGCTTGTTCAGCGTGCCAAAGAAAGACTCAGACAAAAGAAGAGTAATCCTAGACCTGTCCCATCTGAACTCTTACATTCAATGCCACAAGTTTCACATGCTAACCGTCTCTCAGGTGCGGATCTTACTTCCCCGTGGGGCCGTCACCACCTCTATCGATCTTACCAATGCCTACTATCATGTTCCGATAGCAAGGCATTTTCGTCCGTACCTAGGCTTCAAGCTAGGCAAGCAAGCATACACCTGCAAAGTAATGCCATTCGGACTAAATATAGCACCCAGAATATTCACCAAACTGGCAGAGACGGTAATACAAGAATTAAGAACCCAAGGAATTCAGGTAGTAGCGTACCTAGACGACTGGCTCGTTTGGTCGAACAACGTCGAGAACTGCCTGACGGCAACAAACAAGGTCATATCATTCCTTCAACACTTGAGGTTCCGGATCAACTTTGCGAAATCTCGCCTAGTCCCGAAGTCGACATTTCAATGGCTAGGGTTACAATGGGACCTAAATTCCCACACCCTATGCCTTCCATCGGCCAAAAGAAGGGAAATAGCAAAAAACACAAAGCGTTTCCTCAAGGACAAATTGACGTCCAGAAGAAACCAAGAGAGGCCAGGTTAAAAGACATGAATCGGATTTGGCGTTCCAGGGCGAACAAGAGGTATCGAGACAAAAGAGCTCGTCTCCCTCCAATCCTAAAGAAAAGGCTCCAACCATGGACATTGGTCAAAAACTTGACAAAATCCGTCCCCTTCCAATATCCACCTTCAAAGCTGGTCATTCACACGGATGCCTCCCTAACAGGCTGGGAGGGATACTCCCAGTTCAAGAAGACCCAAGGTGTTTAGTCACCAATGTTCCGCCAGCTTCACATAAACGTTTTAGAAGCCATGTCAGTGTTCCTCACTCTGAATTGCTTGTCCCCAGCCAGAAACCAACACATCAGATTGGTTCTAGACAGCGAGGTCGTAGTTCGCTGCATAAACAGAGGAGGCTCCAAATCGGGACACATAAATCATGTGATGATAGCCATTTTCTCCTTGGCAACATCCAACAAGTGGCATCTGTCAGCAGTCCATCTGGCAGGAGTACGCAATGTAGTGGCGGACGCTCTGTCCAGAACAACCCCGCTAGAGTCGGAATGGTCCCTGGACCTCAAGTCATTCAAGTGGATTCTATCCCAGGTTCCGGGCCTTCTGGTGGACCTGTTTGCGACAGAGTCCAACCACAAACTAGAGTGCTACGTAGCCCCCAACCTGGATCCCCTAGCCTACGCCACAGACGCAATGTCACTGGATTGGACCATTTGGGAGAAGATTTATCTATTCCCTCCAATCAACCTGTTGATGAAAGTGTTGGACAGGCTCAGAATTTTCAAGGAGCAAGTGGCTCAAGTAGCCCCCAACTGGCCCAAGAGCAATTGGTTCCCCGTTCTGGTGGAACTGGGCCTCCGCCCCCGGCGGATCCCCAATCCAATACTAACACAGACAGTACAAACTCAAAGAGGCGCAGATATTGACCCTCAAAATACTTTATTTTTAGAATCAGATAAGAGGGAGTCCACTCTTCGATAATATGACTAGGCTGTCAAGAAACTCGCCAAGTTCTTAAAAGGACTCAAAGGTTGAGAGAATGACTATGAACCTAACAGTAACCTTTTTTAGGACTCTATTTGAATCTGGCCTAGCAGCTAGCACTATTACTACCATTAAATCGGCCTTGAAAAAGATTTTTCAGATTGGATTCAATATTGACCTTACGGATTCATACCTCTCTTCCATTCCTAAAGCTTGTGCCAGATTGAAACCATCAACTCGTCCTACCGCAGTTTCCTGGTTTCTGAATGATGTTCTCAAATTAGCTTCTGACACTCCTAATGAATCATGTGCCTATATCCCATTATTACGGAAAACCCTATTCCTAACGAGCTTAGCCTCTGGCGCCAGAATTTCGGAGCTTTCAGCCTTGTCTAGATATCCAGGCCATATTGATTTTCTCTCGTCAGGAGAGGTTCTACTCTCCCCTGACAAAACATTCCTAGCAAAGACTGAGGACCCCCAAAATAGATGGTCCCCCTGGAAGATTGTTCCCCTTCCACGGGATCCATCCTTATGTCCAGTTACGACTTTGAAAGCCTACCTAAATAGAACTTCCACTAAGTCCTCGGGGCCCTTATTTATTAGAGAGAACGGAGGAACCATCACCCTTAAAGGGATCAGACAACAGATTCTGTACTTCATTAAACAGGCTAACCCAGAATCATTCCCACATGTCCATGATATTCGAGCTGTAGCTACTTCTATTAATTATTTCCATCACATGAAATTTGATGACCTCACGAAATATACTGGATGTCCCCAACAGTTTTCAAACGCCACTATTTAAAACCTTTGGAAACCCTAAAATTTGCTACAGTGGCAGCAGGAAATGTGGTTCCTCCTGATCATTATGAATCTTGATCACAAGGTCTTGCTCCCCCCCCCCTTTTTTTTTCTCCTCTCCTTACCTGCCTCACTTATTGTCCCTACAGTGGTTTGGTTTATCTTTTAAATTGCTCCCTTTAGTTGCATCCTTATGTACAGTCCTCAACATTTTATAATTTTTGCCCATGATCACTTGTATTCATTCGAGATTGTTTTATTTTATCCTTACAGTAATCTAATTGTTTTGAACTTGTCCTGGTATTCTCTCAGTAGGGACCTTATTTTGATGCTTGTGTTTTTCTCCTATATAACCTAGGATTATACATTCAGTTTGCATCCCATGTTTTATACTTATATTGCATTTATATTGTTACGTAAGGAGTTTTTTCAATCATCTCGAATACCTTGTATTTACATTTAATGTGTATTAAATCGTGTTTTTGATATGTTTGACTTTAATTTTTCTTTTTCACTTAAGATTTTGGTTCCAAATTTGGGACCATTTCTCTGGTACTATTTCACTGGGCGGCACAGGTCGGAGCCCAGAAAAGGAATTTTGACGAAGGAAAAATCTATTTCTGGGCAAGAGACCTGTGCCGCCTAGTGAACCCACCCTCTGCTCGCCCTCCCTGATGGACCCAAACTTGGGTGCTATAAGGAGTGACGTCATTGGCATGGGTGGGCTTGTTGGTAGCGATGGTCAATGGTGGACTTGGGACGGCTCCTCTTGGTTTCGGGGATATTTGACGAGGAGATATCTAATTGGTACGAGACCCCTGCTTGTGATTTTCACGCCCTTGGTATAATATACCGACACCTTTCAGGTGAGCGAGCTGGGTTCACACCTAGCATTCCTATGCAATTTTTTCTCTGGTATTATTTAGCAGTTATATACCTTAGAAATGATGCTAAAGGAGCATTTCACTGGGCGGCACAGGTCTCTCGCCCAGAAATAAATTTTTCCTTCGTCAAAATCCCTTAATTGGATACTCGCGGCAGGAGTTAGAATCCTGGAGACCTTCGGTCTAATTCTCTGGGAGTATCACTGTAGCAAATATCCCTTCGAAAGCTACTTAAAGGAACCTTCCATCAGGACGACATGGCCGAGCCCAAAACTAGATCTTTCGCTTTGCTCAAAATCCGTTTTAGAGGTATAGAAGAGTCTTGGAGAGGAAGGCATACATATCTTGTGGGATCTGACGCAGAAGATCTTCAATCAGGAAAAGATGGCAGAGGAATGGAAAAGAAGCATAATCATTCCCATCTATAATGGGAAGGTAGACATCCAGGAATGTGGCAACTACGGAGGCATAAAGTTGATAATCCGTACTATGAAAATACGGGAGAAGATCATAGAGAGGAGACTCGGAGATGAAATAATAATTGGTGAAGAACAATTTGGATTTATGCCTGGAAGAGGTACTGTTGAAGCAATATTTGCTTTGAGGCAGATGATAGAAAAATATCAGGAGAAACAGAAAGGATTACATAACGGATTTTGAGCAAAGCGAAAAATCTATTTTTGGGTGAGATAGCCATGTCGTCCTGATGGAAGGTTCCTTTAGGTAGCTTTCTAAGGGATATTTGCTACAGTGATACTCCCAGAGAATTAACCGAAGGTCTCCAGAATTCTAACTCCTGGCGCGATTTATCCATACTAAAAAAATTAAGGATATTGCATAATATCAGGGGACGTATTTTTAGATACGACACATAGAAATCTTCACCCCTAAATAGATTCAACTCTTTGAGGGGGAAGAGTGGCGAAAGGTGGTGGTGATGATCTAGATACCCGGTGGACCTCCTGTCCCCATACTACCAGCCGCCATTCCTTTACTTGTGTTTAAGCAGGAATAGCCGCAGATAGAGTAGTTTCGGGTGGGGTCAGCAAAAAGGATGGGTCCATCAGGACGATTTGGCTATCTCACCCAAAAATAGATTTTTTGCTTTGCTCAAAATCGGTTTTTTGGGCTCGGCCATTTCGTCCTGATGGAAGCTTACCAGAGAATTAACTTGAAAGTACTATATCTGTGGGTTTGTGTAAGTGCCTTCTACCTTGAATGTGGTCGTTATCTGGTCTCTTAGACCTGTATATGACATTATCATTATCTGTCATTTCCACTAAGCTTGGAACTGGCTTAGGGTGTCCTGCCCCTTGCAGGGAAAGTGTCGACATTGACAATAAGGATTCAAGGCTTGATTTTCCGTAGGGACGGAAGGTAAAACTTAGAGATTACCTTTCGCATACCTTGGAAATCTGTACTCTGATTTCAAGTTGGGCCCTTCTAGGGTTTAATTAAAACTCTAGTATGCTTTATTCATCTGTAACTGAGATACCAGCAATAAGACGCAAATACGTTGGGTATTTCTACCTTGCAAAAAGATTATTAAATGTAGTTACAATAGGATATGAATCTGATCCAGCATTGAAAACACATCAGGGTCCATATTTTCTCGTTGAAAAAATTTGTAATTTCATCGAAATGATGCCACTCAATGGAGATGTGAAACCAAATCTGACTGACTTCTACAGATTTTTTTGAATGCATGAACACCGTGACACAACGTTCACTCGGCACTGGTGTTATTGGTCAGATATGCACCTATATGGAACTGTGTTAATCATCGTTGTGCTTTGCACTCAAGGGTAAATGTACCCCTGCACCCAATGCACTGGAAAATCCCAAAGCAGTTCAGTGTTCATCGCAGTGCTAGACAACGGGTTTTGTAACACTACCCGCCGCCACCACAACATTTATTTCATGTACTTGCTTCGTATAGTGTTTGTAAAAGACTCTGGGTGATCTCCACCCAGTGTATGAGCGGAGTCTTCCAAAGCCCCTGTGTTGGAAGAAGTTCAACGAAGAAGCAATTTTCCTTGGATTGTGACCTCGGGTGTACTGTCAGGATCCGCTCTGCGAATAAGGTAGGTGAGCTTTGCTCTCAGTTGTCTTAGGGGTAGATTTGATCCTGAGGGTTTTGCCTCTGAAGAGCTGTCCTCCCTTGAAGTCAGGTTCTTCGAAGATAGACCTTATAACACTCCACTGGGCACAGAGAGGTATCTTCCTTCAGTGGGCAGATTCTTTAAGGACCCCACCTCTGGGTGGGTAGCTCATTCTTGGCAAGAAAAGCAGGATCAGGAAAGAGGTTCAATTCTCCTGTCTAGGAATTGAATATGGCCTAAGGCCACTGTTTCACTAACACTAGCCCCTTAGGCCAGTGGTTCTCAATCTTTTTCAGTTGATGGCACCCTAAACTGATGTAACCATTACTGTGGCACCCCTTCTTCATCACCCCACCATACCTCATGAATTAACTTATTTGATGAATATAATTACTGTACTAGCGGCTTTGAATCAATTTAGGAGAAACGTCGCTATATAGAACACTAGATATCATTATTATTTTTATTATCATCCATAATCAAACCAAATCCAGCACCACCGTACAATGCAGAAATACAAAGAGCATATTAGAAGATTTAAAGTAAAGAGTTATGAATGCAGACTAAATAAAAAGAAAATGTTAATCACCCTTAAGCAAAGAAGAAAAAAACACCTATTTTAGTGAGATGTGTGTGCTTGATGCGACTGACAGATCCGTTTCACATTGGGTTGAATGGTGGACAAACATACTCTCATTTCTTCCTCAAGAGTTTTCAGCCTTCCCCTTTTGTTAGTTTTAATGTTTGCTAGAGCAGAAAACCCCAGCTCACTTTGGTAAGAAATAGAGAACTGGATTAACATTACCAGAGCTTTTTTTTGGCAACATGAGGATACTTAGTCTTGATCTGAACCCAGAATTCGTCAAGAGGCAGCTGCATGTGCAATAACTTTAGATCACGATCATGACACAATTTCATTAACTGCTCTTCTTCAATGAGGGTAAGCTGAGATTGGGTAGATATAGATGCAACAAATGGGTTTCTTATCCAGTCATAGTTTTCAGTGCATATATCTGGGATATAGTGCTGAAGTTGTTTTTCCAGTACTGCAAGATGCTCAAAAATAATGGGCGTTATCTCACCACTGTTTGCTGCTACTGCAACATGTGAGAACATGTCCAAATTGCCTTCTTTTACTTTGCCACCCCACAGTTGCAGTTTTTCTTTCAGCGCTTTAATTTTATCAGTGGAAGATAAAACATTTTCTGATTTTCCTTGCATGCTGGCATTTACCTTGTTTAAAAGTTCAAAGATGTCAGCTAAGTAAGACAATTTTGCACACCAAGTGTCATCTGCCAATAAATCACAGAATTCCTCTTGTTGTTCAAGAGTGAAAAAAGTAAGCATCTCTTCCTTCAGTTCGCATACTCGTGACAATACTTTCCCTCTGGACAGCCATCGTGCTTCCGTATGTAGAAGAAGGTTCAAATGTTTTGCCTCAAGCTCTTCGCACAGCTTAGTAAACAGACGAGACTTCAGCGGTCGACTTTTTATAAAGTTCACCATTTTTACAACTTTTTCCAGTACACATTTTAAATTATTGCTAATTGTCTTTGCAACCAGCTCTTCACGATGAAGAAAGCAATGTGTTGTTATCACACTGCTGTTTTCTCTCTTCACTAATGACACAAATCCTTTAATAGAGCCAATCATGGCAGGTGCCCCATCTGTACAAATCCCAACACACGATTGCCAGGTCAAACCAACTGATTTTAAATACTCACTTAATGTAGAGAAAATATCATTGCCTGTTGTAGTTTCCTTAAGTTCTTTACAACAAAAGAATTGGTTCACTATTTTAACATCATGAATGTACCAAACGAATACCAGTAATTGAGCCATACCTCCATTGTCTGTGGACTCATCTACATGAAGTGCAATCATTTCACTTTCCTTCACAGATGTACATACAGTTTCCTCTATGTCTGCTGACATATCATGAATCCGTCTGCTAATGGTACTATCCGAAACGGGAATTTTCCTCACTTCATTTTCTGCTTCACTTCCAAACATTGTTTTTACTATGGCACTACATGCAGGTAGAATCAGAGTCTCTGCTATTGTATGAGGTTTCATGCTTTTAACAACTAACTCTGTACCTAAGTAACTGGCCTCTTGTGCTTTATCAGCAACTTTGACTTTCTTAGAAAGCATCGCACTCTGTTGTTTTTGCTCACTTAAAAGTCCTTCAAAGTAGGACCGAGGCTTGTTAGCAAGATGATTATGTTTCAGAGTTAAATGCCTCTTTAATTTACTGTGCACCATTGCTTCATTAGCTAATTTATCACCACAAATAACACATAAAGGCATGGGAGTAACTTCATCACCACACCAGAAGAATCCAAAACTTAAATAATTATCCAAGTAGGAGCGATTTTTCTTGCCTTTTTTTGAAGTTGATGTACTTGTTGTTGGAATGGCCAAACCCTTTTCGCTCACAAACCCACTTTCGTCTCTTTCTTCACCCTCACCACTAACTTCATGTCTTCTCTTCTTAATGACAAACTTATCCATCATACGGTATGTTAGAAGCACAATACTGTTAGAAACAACTGTAATATAACCCCCGAAACAGCAAAGAACTTATGCCTTGAGGTATTATGCCTCACTGACTCGTGAGTGGAAAACTGGGGTTATACAAAGCCGACGAGAACCGAACACGTATCGGACGGGCAACGAGTATGAACAGAGTCGACTGTTACACTTTATTATTGCTATTTTTGTTGTTGTTGTTATATTATCATTATTTATTATTATTATTAATATTATTATTAGCAATAGTGTTGTTATATTATTATCATTATTCATTATATTTAGCAATAATTGTAGTAGTAGTAGTAGTAGTAGTAGTAGTAGTAGTTGTTGTTGTTGTATTGTACAAGTATAGAAAAGGAAATATCAACCTCTATTTGCGAGAAATGTTTGAGCATGTAACTTCATACCTACACTGATAATTATATGAAGACTTTTGGAAACTTTTTTTTTTTTTTCAAATGTTCATCAAGACGATAAAGCCAAGACAAAACTCATGACAATTTTGCGGCACCCCTAGGCGCTGTCTATGGTACCCCAGGGTGCCACGGCACCCAGTTTGAGAATCACTGCCTTAGGCTATGACAAACAGAAAAATAACTTTCTGTGTTAGATCCTTTACAGTACAATTCTCATTGTTTAGATTCGCAGCATGGTGCGAGACTTGTCCAAAGACCCCGTGATGGGCTTTGGAAGGGTTGCTGGCTTGAGTCTGTTAGATCCTCTAGAATACAATTCTCATTGTTTAGATTCGCAGCATGGTGCGAGACTTGTCCAAAGACCCCGTGATGGGCTTTGGAAGGGTTGCTGGCTTGAGTCTGTTAGATCCTCTAGAGTACAATTCTCATTGTTTAGATTCGAAGCATGGTGCAAGACTTTGTCCAAAGACCACACGATGGGCTTTGGGAGGGTTGCTGGCTTGAGTCTAGCGCATGCTTTTGGGATCTTATTAAAGATTTCACTAGAGGTCCACTTCCAAAGGTGTACAGAAGTGGTTTAGCCATGGCTGACTTACACAAGGTAATCATAGTAGAAGCCAGGCCTTGTTCGTGTAGGAATATGAAGAAAGCTAGACAGAAATCTATCGATATTTCTGTCGGTTCCTTTGATTTCACAAAGGACACCCATTTCTTCCGTGATGATTCCTATTGTCTCCTAGTCAAACTTGATTTATATTCTTCGATGACGTCAACTTTATCCTTAGAGATTCTAAACTTTTTGTTCGCCGCTAGGGCAAGAAAATCATGAGATGTAGGTTGTTGGTTCTCAAGGATGAATTGCAAGCAGTCGACTTCTGGAGCAGATGGGATAATGCTGGGTCCGGCAGAGGGAACAACTTCAGTTTCAGTTCCAGAACTAGAGGGAACCAGTTGCTTTTGGGCCATCTCAAGCCTTGTCTGTTCAGACATTTCACTATCACCTCGCTGTCCAAGACCAACTTGACGTGGGCTGATCTGTGAGGGGATAGTTGTTCGTCAGGATGACTGCTATGGCCTCCAGAATGTTGATGTGAAAGGTCTTGGACTGGTGTGACCAGTTCCCTTGTACTTTCCTTTGATGGGAATGACCTCCCCATCCTTCCGGTGAGGCATCTGTGTGGATGACTACTGACAGTTGAGGTGGTTGTAAGGGAATAGTCCTTGCTAGGCTCTTGACCTTCGACCACGGCCTCAGGAGCGATCGTAGTAAGGTCGGTGTCGGTCTCTGTTGATCTCTTCGAGCGTTTGATGCGTATCTTCTCCAGACTCCTGACGCATCCTTTAGTAGTGCTCTTAGTACTGGGTCTGTTATTGCTGCGAACTGGAGAGAGCCCAGTACTCTTTCCTATTGGCGTCTTGAAATCTTGTTGGATTTCAGTAGTCTCTTGACAGAACCCACAATCTCCCTCCTCTTCTTCGGTGGAACGGAGAGGCGGTGTGACTGCAAGTTCCAATGGATTCCCAACCATTGAAACTCGAGCTGGAGAGAGGCGAGACTTCTTGTAGTTGATCTTGAAGCCCAGATCGTCCAGGAACTGGATCACCTTTGTGGCTGCCTGCAGACAAGCAGTCTTGGATGCTGCCCATACCAGCTAGTCATCCAGGTATGCTGCTACCTGAATGCCTTCTAAGCGTAGCTGTTGTACGACTGTGTCCACAAGTTTTGTGAATATCCTTGGGGCTTTGTTTAGTCAAGGGCGTGGCTTTGAAGACATACTTTGTCGTCTTTAACTTGAATCCTAGGTAGGAGGAGAGGGAGCGACTGACTGGAAGGTGCCAGTAAGCATATGCCAGGTCTATTGAGACTGTACGCCCCTTTTGGTAACAGGGTCCTTATGTATTATAAGGTTAACATCCGGAACTTCTTGTTCTCAATGAACTTGTTGAGTGGAGATAAGTCTAGAATGACTCTGAGTTTGTCCGAGTCCTTCTTGGGAACACAGCCTTCCCTGGAATTTGCTGGACTTTGCTCTCCTTATGACCTTTTTGTTCAAGAGTTCTAAGGTATATTCTTCCAATAAGGGGGTGGAGTGCTGGAAGAATTGAGGAAAGGAAGGTGAAGTTCTGTTCCATTTCCACCCTTGTCCATTCTTGATTAGGCTGTGGGCCCAGGGATCGAAGGTCCAACAATCCCGAAAGTGGAAGAGTCTTCCTCCTATGTGGAGCATCTCATTGCTTGGATGATCCGGAGGGTTTGTTACCCTGACCATGTCCTCCTCTACCCCTTGAGGGGTTTCCTGAGGAGCCTCGTCTAGATCCTCTACCTTTTGGGCGAAAGGTAGTGGTGTGCCTCTCAATGCCTGGGTTGAAGGCTGGTGACTGGGCTACTAATTGCTGAGGCACCATCTGGAAAGTGGTTTGCGGCTGGGCAACCATTTGGGACACTGTGGTCTTGGTAACAGTGGGATGTTGCGCAGGTCTATGAGGTACTTGTGGCTTCTTTGTCTTCTGTTCTTGGGTGGGGGACCAGCGTCAGAGGATGATTTCCTTTTGGAAGACATGCCCCACTTTTGGAGAAGGTTCCTATTCTCCGTGGCGGCTTTAGCAACTACCACTCGGAATGCTTCCTTTGGGAAGAGGTCCTTGCCCCAGATACATGAAGTGATCAACTTCCCAGGCTCGTGCTTGACCGTTGCATTAGCATACACGTATTCTCTACAGGCCCTCCTAGCCTTCACGAAAGCGTACATGTCCTTAACTAGTGCAGCCATGTATCTTGGCTAGGACCGTGTACATATCTGGGGTACTTGAGATGATTGCACACATGTCCATGTAGTTCTGGAGAGACAGAGAGGCGGCTAGTCTCTCTTTTGTCTCCTGTTCTCTTCGCAGAAGAAAGTCCGACAGCTTCGGAAGGTTCTCATTGAACTGCTGTCCTGCGATATCTGCTTCTAGTTTTGCGATCGAGAAGGTTGGATGGACCTCGTTCCAGTCCTTCTCACCTGTAGGCAGGGCTAGAGACAATGGTCTATACTCCTCTAGCGTAGGGCATGGTTTGCCTGAATCAACTGCCTTTAGTATGCAGTGGAGAGCTTTAGACGTAAAGGGAAAAGCTCTGGAGGAAGGAGCAAGGAAGGTAGGGTGCCTCTTGCTCAAAGCAGAAACCGTTTGTATATCCTGCTTTCTTCAGGCTACTCGTCAAGAGAGCCTGTGCCTTGTCATGGTCAAAGACCATGACCTCCATATGTTCCGTCTCTTCTTTATACGCAGGTTCGTTCTTCAACCTGATGAAGCATTCCGGGTACGCCGCAAATTTCAGCCAGAATTTGAGATCGTCGAGGGGTATGGCCCCCATCTTCTCCGAGACGTAGAGTTTCCCATTCATCATGGGCATGAACTCCGCATACCTCCAGGGGTTGGTTTCGGAGCATTGAGGTAAGTCAGAGACTCTGGGCTGCTTGTAAGAGCCGCTAGAAGCGACTGCGTAGTGTGCTTCCCTGACTTCCTTTCTCATCTCTTACTGTTCCTTGCGCATAGTTTCCATCATCAGCTGGATCTGCGCCATGAAGGCTTCACCCTTGGGGAACAACGGGTCTGGTTGAGGGGTTGGGGCCGAAGAGGTTGACAGCACATGTTGATATGCCGTCACGGACAGTAGAGGGTCTTCCATCTCTGTCAATCCGGATTCTGCTTCCTCCTCGGGTGGCTGGGCCACTTCTTCTTCAGGGTCTTCTTGAAGGAGATCCTTTTCGGTGTCCGCGGACACCTCTGACATCCTTTCCTGATGGATGTCCATGCCTTCCAAAGCCTTATTAATGTCGGCCTCTATCGCCAGTTGTATGCAGGGAGGCTCAACCCGTACCTGAGGCACAACCACATTGGATGTTGCCTTAGGGAACAGAAGGCTTCTGATTGTCTTGCTTGGTAGGTAAGGTCCCGGAGAGTTCTTCTGAAACGCTCTTACCCACTTTTGAAGCGTTTCCCTCGCAGTATCCCTCGACTCCGCCGTCTGTGGATCACCAAAACCCTCGGACATCAAGGCCAAGCAGACTGTGCAACCCTTCGGGTCCCAATACCTCACAAAAGTTCCTACTTTTGTGTTGCAGTACATAACTGCACACTTCACCTTGGGCTCCTCCTGTAAGGAAAGAAAGAGTGAAATGAGTATGGGGTCATTTATCCAACTGATAAATAATTCACATACATTAATAGTAATTCTTACTATTATAATTATGGCTTAGGTTAGTAAGCTAGAAAGGAAATAGGAAAGACACATATCTGTGTTTCCTGTCCAGGCAATGGCTGTGACCTGCCTCAGTATTAATATTTTAAAATTGCCTTATTAGGGAAATATAGGGTGGAATAGCTCTAGTACATAGAGCTGGAGTCAGTATATACTAGCACTTACTCCCCCACAATTGAAATATTAATACTGTAGGGTAAAGATTTTAATGTCTTGATGATCTAGGATACATCAGAATGTTGAAGGAATACTTCACCTCAACATTTGCTTAGCGGTCTCAACTATGGACTGTGAAAGGATACACAGAATATGTTGGAAAATCATACTACTGTATGTTATATACTGTAGTTTTCTAACTGCTGTATTTGCTATACTGCAGGAATACTGGCTACTGTATAGTCTTATACTGTACTGTAGTTCTGTATGCCGGCTAGGCTAGTACCTGGCGGCACTAGCCGACAGAGAGAGAGAAAGAAGGGAGAGAAGGACTACCGTATTATTATAGTTTAGTACAATAATTAGGGTTGTAGGGACTACTGTCTCTACTGCCTTCTTTCCAGAATGAGGATTCAAATGGAAGGGGAGAGATTGTATTGATTCTAGCTTCCATCCAGCCAAAATATCTGTTGCCGGCTGTACTGCCGGTTACAGGGTTTGTGGATGGCAGTCCAAGAGAGGACTAAAGAATACTCAAAGCTGTAATGGGTCTCCCACCGGCAGCCGTCATGGCCGGCACAACCTTTCCCGGAGCCTTGCTCTGTTAGGGGGAAGGTCGAAGTGGCAATCTAGCTGCCTTTGTAGGAGCCCGGCTGGCCTCGTAATCAGCCTGGCAAGCGGGGAGATTGTAGAATACCGGCCACAGAGGTTGTAACAGCTAGGCCATCACTAAAAGGACAGAAGGGGAAGGGAAAGGGTATTATATTTTGCATAGAAAGAAGGCGGCAGGTATGCCTCCTACTATCGGTGCAAATCAAGGAAACATAGTTTCCTACGCCAGCTCCGTCTTGGGTGGCAGAGGAATAACGATTCCTTACCTTAAGACATTGCTGGATATAAGACATGTCTTCTAGTCCACAAGGGAGAAAGGTGGCGGCAACTGTACTACCACTTTCGGTTGTGGAATAGGGAAGCCGAGCTTCCTATGCTGGCAACTGTGTAACCGGTAGGGGAATGACTAATCCCCCATCGGTAGAGTTGCTGACAACAAGACTGAATACTCTGAGTTACTGTCATATTTCAAAGCCGGGATACTCACCGGCAAAGAGGATGGACAGAAACACTTATCTCAGTCAAGCCAGAGTACACTACTCTATGGCAAGACCAAAGATAGGGTTGCCGCCTAATGGCGACACTCAGAGGGAAGGATGGGTTTATCCTTAAATCTCTATAAGAGACGAGTATCGAATTATGATAGTAATTCTAAGAGATGCACTATCTCCAACTGAATTAATATAACGATACAAGAGGATAAACGAGGATAACGTTACTAAAGTATACTAAAATGCGTTAGGCTAGCCTAACTCGAGTTGGGATCTCGGCTATGCTATATCACCAAGGCCCTAACGTATACTATCGAAACGTTTTAACAGAATAGGAAATATTACATGTGTAATCTTATCTTCACTAGTATAATTTGCCTAAATAGCTAGAATTAATTATAGCTAAATACTGGGGACGTCGTACTACTAACTAAATAAAACATTTATGGCGTACGACAGCAGTCCAAAATGGCGGCCTCCGGTCATGGCTATGCTCCACTAAACACATCTAAATTATGCTAATTTAACTGTGAGAAGGGAGCCAAAAAATATACACAGGAAAGATTAAATACTCAACTTTCCAGAGGATGAAGATGCTGGAGATTGCATCGTAATAATCCTTGTAATAGTAACAAAACCGAGAGCAGTTGGGAGAAACACCGTGCTTAATTAGCTATTACAAAAGGAATAGTTCGCAGGGGTGGTACCGGGAGGGGATCCAACAGGTAACCTTGATAACGGCTCCCCTTCAATTTCTCCACTCTTCCCCCTCAAAGCGAAAACTCTATTCGGGGTGAAGATTGCTATGTGTCGTATCAAGAAATACGTCCCCTGATATTATGCGATATCCTTGAGAGTTATTTTAAGGATACTCGCGCCAGGAGTTAGAATTCTGGAGACCTGTGGTCAATTCTCTGGGAGTATCACTGTAGCCAAATATCCCTTAGAAAGCTGCCTGAAGGAACCTTCCATCAGGACGGCATGGCTGAGCCCAAAAAATAGATATATAATGCATAAACAACTAATATGTCATAGCGCCGTCTGCTAGGAGACTATTAGTCAGCATGTTTTCTTGTAGAAGAGGGTTAGCAAGTCATCAGCTGATTACAAAAAAAAAAAAAAAATTGCCACTGTACTTCATTAAAGGAAGTGCAATATAAATATAAATGAATTTATTACATATTAATGATAATTGTAGGATTATATTCTATCTCTCGTGAGTTTGAGTGCTTGTATGTCAATAGTTGGGTGTTTGAAGGGTGTCAAACTCCCTTATACAACTTTTTCTTAAGTGTTAAGACGCAGGGTGATTTTGGGGGGCATTTTTTTCGTGAAAAAAGGTGCGTCTTATAACACGGGAAATACGGTATTTTCATTTCATCTTTTTTTATGTAGCGAACCATCGATTCATTCACTCCGTAAATGCGGGCAACAGACGCATAGCTACTGCCTGCCTTAAGCATGTCCAATAATTTTACTTTCTCGTTCACTGTCATCATTTTTCTCTTCTTTGGTTCACTAGAGGATGTAGAGGGTAGAGGACGTTTAGGAGCCATTTTCAAGGGCATCCTAAGCACTATTTTACACTGAAAAGCACAAGAAAATATGAAAGTTCCACGCGACAAAACTAAGCAGCACAAGCGAAGCAAGAGAGAACAATGAATGCGGTCTCCCTTCGCGGGGCGCACGGCAGGGAGAGATGCTGGGTAAAGCGTCTCGGCGGCTCGGCCAATCAGCTTGCGAGATTCTAAAGCCCAGATGGCCAGTGAATCTGAGAGGTGGATTTTGAGTTGCGCGCCATCTCCGTGTTGATACCTGATGTTCTACTGTACTCTCTGTCTTCTGCTAGCGCCCGCGTAACTCTCGCACCATTTTTTCTAATTTTTTATGAATATTTTTGAAAATCCGCGATGCACTTAGACCGCGAAATTTGAGCCGCGAAATGGCGAAGGATTACTGTAACTGCTTTTGATTCCTTCGGGGAGTGGTTTTTTTACTTTTTTATGTCGATGAGGGAGCGGGGCGCTCCAAGTCCAGCTAGCTTTTGGGCGCCATTTTATGTGCATTTCTGCCCTTGTTATTTTATGTTCACTTAGTTTTATTTCACTAGTGTCACGTTAGCTAGCTTTATTTTGGCATTGCGATGCCTTGGACTCTGTTTTGTGTTTGCTTTTACTACGTTTTATGGTAGTTTAAGTTTTAGTTTAATGTGTGTTTGTCTGAGATGGGATCGCCGATAGCAATCAGGCCGTTCTTACTGGTCTCATTGGCAGCGGTCTTTTTACCCTTAAAGGGTTTTTTTCCTCGGTTATACTAAATTAGTTTACTGAGCCTATTATGTCTGCTACCTTCGATTCTCTGGTTTTTTCGGCCTATTAGGCTTAGCCTAGCCCTGGTTGGAAGGAAACAAGGAAAACTAAAATATCTTAACAGTAACATCAAAATAAATATTTCCTAAATAAACTATAAAAACTTTAACAAAACAAGAGGAAGAGAAATAAGATTGAATAGTGTACCCGAGTGTACTCTCAAGCAAAAGAATTCTAACCCAAGACAGTGGAAGACCATGGTACAGAGGCTATGGCACTACCCAAGACTAAAGAACAATGGTTTAGAGTGTCCTCCTAGAAGAGCTGCTTACCATAGCTAAAGAGTCTCTTTTACCCTTACCTAGAGGAAAGTAGCCACTGAATAATTACAGTGCAGTAGTTAATCCCTTGGGTGAAGAAGAATTGTTTGATAATCACAGGGTTGTCATTTGTATGCAGACAGAGGAGAATTTGTAAAGAATAGGCTAGACTATTTGGTGTACAATATATGTAGGCAAAGGGAAAATGAACCGTAACCAGAAAGAAGGATCCAATGCATTACTGTCTGGCCAGGTAAAGGACCCCATAACTTTCTAGCGGTAGTATCTCAACGGGTGGCTGGTGAGTTACAGCACTAAATGCACTGTCAATGAGATTCACACAGCTCAAGATACTACAGTTTTCTTTCCAGAATTCTCGAATTGTTAGCTGTATGTCTTTAGTCACTTCAAAACACTTTTGGAAAAGGGCTTTGGTGTACAGTTTTTTAAAACTCAAAATGACCTGTTAGTCCACGGGCTGAAGAATTGGTGTCGTATTCGGCAGTAGGAACTTTGATGATACTGAATTCATTTACTAGTTCATTCTCCAAACCTTGGAGGTGAGCAGGAGCATTAAGATATTCTTTCACTTGGAGGGCAAACATTTCGTGCACCCACTCATTAAAAAACTGTCTGGTCATCTGTGCCTTTGTGTTTTCCCGCCACATAATAGGCAATTTACTTTTCATTATGTTGTTCTTTTTAAAGACCCGGGGGTTGTCTGAATGATAGACAAGCAAAGGTTTTGTTGTACAGTACTGTCACTGCTAGCATTTACACACAACAAAAAGGAGCCTATCCTTCATAGGCTTGTGCCCAGGCAGTGATTTTTCCTCCTTTGTAATGTACGTACTGGCCGGCATTATTTTCCAGAATAACCTGGTCTCGTCACAATTGAAAACTTGTTGAGGAAGATACTGTTCTTCCTTTATATAAGCATTAAATTCTTTAACAAAGCTTTTAGCTGCTGCTTTGTTTGAACTTGCTGTCTCGCCATGTCTTGTTACACGGTGTATGCCAGTTCTGTTTTTGAATTTTTCGAACCAACTTCTGCTGGCTTTGAATGTAAATGTTTCACTTTTGGCACTTGTACTAGCCATTTTCTTTTCTAGGTCGTGTAAGTTTGCAAGAGTTTTTCGCAAATAAAAGCTTCACTAATGCTATCACTGACTAACTCCTTTTCCCAGATGAATATTAGTAGCAGCTTTTCCATTTCCTCCATTACCTGAGACCTTTGCTTCGTTATCAAAGCCACACTTTTTTGCAACGTTATCACTTCTTTGTTGTTGAGGAAAGTTGAAACCGTTGATTTTAGAATGCCATACTGTGCAGTGAGATCCGAAGCATGAACAC
This sequence comes from Palaemon carinicauda, assembly GCF_036898095.1. NCBI lineage: Eukaryota > Metazoa > Arthropoda > Malacostraca > Decapoda > Palaemonidae > Palaemon > Palaemon carinicauda. The sequence continues at coordinate 192,143,853 of NC_090726.1, forward strand.
CATTTTCAAATTTAGCAATTATTTCCTTTTTTAGTTCAATTGTCATTCTCACTGTCTTCCTCTTCTCTTTCTGTTCACTTCTGGCTTTCTTTGGACCCAATATGAATGCCCAGAGTTAATAAAAAAAACACAAAAATTCAGATTAGCATAATTTAAAACACAAGAGAATGTGTGATTCTTCTTTCGATGGGAGGCTGACTCAAACTGACACCGTGAAGTTGGCAGGGGGTGGTGTTCAGACCGGTTCGGGTCGACTCGGCTGGTTGAGTTTTTTAATTAATTTTTTGGTTGAATACCGATTTGTTTGAGTTGTGAGTTGTTCGAATACCAAGGTTATGCTGTATTGTGTCGATACTGTTGCGTCCCCATATCCTGGCTAGGTGGTTTTAGGAAAGTCTTGGTTACAACAGTTTTTCCTACAAAGACTGGGAATAACTTTTACCTTGACAGTCATACTGCTTATCTCAACACACAGCTTGCCTAGGCCCCAGACCTTGCATAGCAAGGTTTAGCGAGGTGTTAGGGACTCCTTATTTTTGGTACTAACCTACTCAAGGAAAGGCACCCTCGGGTAAAGCCAAAAGCCAGATTGGCAGGGACGTCCATCCTCCTAATGGCAGAGTCACCCCTAGTAAATAGCATAGGTTTGTATTCCAGTTATGGAACAAATGACAAATTTGGTGGTATTTTGTATTTTTCCTAACGATACAAACCTTTAGCTATTTATACAAACCTGCCGACCCTGTCCCCCTTAAAGTCCTACCTTCATGACAAGTGAGCTCAGTCACAGGTGTGTGTGAGCTGAATTGGTAGCGAGCTACCGCCCCTATCCCCCGCTAACTAGCGGGATGGGTAGTTAACCCTCAATAAATTTTAATGGCTCATACTTTCAGCTTCTCAAAGTAATACCCCTAATAAATAGCTAAAGGTTTGTATCATTAGGTAAAATACAAATTACCTCCAAATTTGTCATTTTTGTATTGGTTAGGGAAAATTACAAATTATCTCTTAATTTGTCATTTGTTCCCATACTAACAAACCTTACGTTATTTATTGTGGATGACTCAGCTTTAAGTCGGTAGTAAGTTTGACTACTGGCTTAGTCTTTGACCCAGGTTTACCTAGTACAGTATAGACTGTAATCGAGGGAAACCTTGCCACCTTGCTTATCAACACAATTGAGAATGATAGCGGCCTGAGCAACACAAGTAGTTGTGACAGATATCATATGAGCGTCCAGGTAAGAATGTTCCTAGTGTTCCTAGTTTAAATAGGAACCCTACACATAAATAGAAGTTTCCCAAGGCCTACCTCGCGGGAGGCGTTGGGGACGTGACAAGTATGTAACAATAAACTATTCTAGGTTACACAACGGAAGTGGTTATTATCTGCAGATTTTGAAGCCAGGTTGCAAAGGGACCCATGGTGCTGTTCCCCAAGAGAGGGGAAGATGAAGAAAGTAAAAGAGCCAGACCTTTTCATCCATACCAGCCTTACCCCATGTAACTAATCCGCTTAACCTTCTGCTACTTGTCCAACGAGGAGCCCGAGGTATTCTTAAACCACTTGTTGTGTCACCATCATAGGAGCAATAGAGAAACCGTATCTTGTCTTCTGTGGGTCACGTCTTGCAGGTAGGGTGAGGCGAAGATCAGACATGCTTTAACCTTACCAATGGCATGGTCTGCGTCACGAAGGATTCTGGCCTAAAAGGTTTTGAGCTCTAGGTCACCTCTATGAGGAGAAGGAGAGGGATTCTGTGTCTGGTATATGACCTGTGTGTCTCAGTCACGAACGAGATCCTTATAAGCCTCCTTTGAACCTCGAAGGGTTAGCAAAGAGGGCTGAACCTATGGAGCGAGCTCTTGTATTGCTTTCCTGAGGTATGGTCTCAAAATAATCACTGACGTGAAAAGGAGGACTCAGTGACAGGTATATGACCCAGTGGGTCCCAGTCAGGAATTGGAGTCTACTGTAATGCACTCCCTTGGGCCATTCAGGGTTGGCGAAACGTGCTGTACCCTTGGGGCTAAGTAAGCATCCTCCTCGAGGTATGTCCTCAAGTTAATTACTGATGTAACAGCCTTGATTAGAAAGCGGCGGGTTTCCGGTTTGAAGGGCTTGAAGCTGAGGTTCAAGCTATCCGGAACAAAATTGGATGTTACTTGGTTTCCCGCCTTGAGAGAAAGACGTTGAAGGTGGCCCATAGGGTATGTCTCACCTTTGGTTGAGGGCCACACTGGAAGAGACCTGTCTTCAGGATCATGAAAACTGCTCTTTTAGGTGTCCTAGATCTTCAAGGGAGGAACCCCGGGACCGAAGGAAGCCACACGTCCTGCAGAGGGCTGTATTACCCCTCTACGGGTAAATAGATTTAAGATATGTGGAGTGCAATGATTGGAGTTGCTTGATGTAGTTTATTACTGGAATAGCACTCGATAAGAGAAAACAGACTTCACTTGACCCTCACCATGGAGTATCTAGTCGTAAAGGAAGTCCGCAATGAGTTCTCCAAAGTCGTAGACGTATCATTGGATGTGACTTGTCTTTTCAACAAGACACGAGGCTAGACCGATGCGCTAGCCAAAGGGAACCCAATAGGTGACCGCAGTCCTTCCCCCACAGAAAAAATATCAATGCCTGTCATTGAAATTCATTCCGCTTCCCGAAGGAAGACCTCTAAAACAGAGGCTGTAGGAGGAAGACTCCTGCAGGAGTAGATTCTATAAAATCCAAACCTGAGGACAGGATATCCCGAAGGGGAGATCATGTAGGAGTAGGGAACGGGAAAGCGACAAATCACTGCCATTCCCCAGGCACTTTTCTGAGGGAAGAGGATGTCTACTAGGGGATTTAGAGACTTTATTATTCATGCTCTGATCATAGTCCTAAGGACGTGTGGTACTGTATGTGGCCTCCCCTCCCTTTTCTTTGATGCCATGATCATGAGTGCCTTGGTTTAGGTCGTGAGCATGTCGTTTGAGATCGAGAGCGTGAGTGTCTAGTTCGAGATCGTGAGCGTCTCGCACGAGAGCGTGAGTGTCTTGCTCGTGAGCGTGAGCGTCTTGCATGAGAGCGTGAGTGTCTTGCTCATGAGGTTCAGTTCTAGATGTACCAAGTCTAAACCAGTATCTTTTGGTTATGAAGTTCTTCATGTTGAAAAGCCTTGTTGGTGCTGGCTGCCATTCAAAGAGAAACCTGGGTTTTCTCCAGTGACCCAGGAGTTGCCTACTCCCTTGTTCCTCTACACTGAAGTTTGGAAAAATTCAGTACCACTTCACATGCCTTTGTTTTGAGCTAAGCATTACCCTAAAAATATTTACAAAGATGATGTCTCTTATAAGGAAATGGCTATGACTACAACTTCTACTGGACCAACTTAGCAAACAAAATCAGGTAATTCGACCTCAGATGTGTTAAGAACTTTGGTATTTTTGGGGATATCTAATGATAGGTATGTAGGCCACTTCTTGCAACAAGAAACATGCAGTGTATTGCTCCCCAACTCCAGATTCTGAAAAAATGGATTGTAGTTGCCATACATCAGGATAGTCTACTTGGGATATTTATGCATTGCAGTGAGCCCTCGTTTATCACGGTAGATAGGTTCCAAACCCGACCGCGATAGCTGAAAATCCCCGAAGTAGGGACACCATATTTACGTATTTATTTAACATGTATATTCAGACTTTTAAAACCTTCCCTTTACGTAGTACTGTTAACAAACTACCCTTTAATGTACTGAACACTTAATGCATGTACTACAGTACCCTAAACTAAAACAGGCACAAATATTAAAGGCGATTTTATATCATGCGTTTCCTAAACACGCCAAAAAGCACTATTAAAAATGACAACCAATGTTTTGTTTACGTTTATCTCTGATCATAATGAAGAAACAAACGCATTTACACATCTGTGTATAGGTTAGTTTTTGCATCGATTATATTGATCATATGTTTTATTTAATTTTTCTTAGGACTTCCAAATAAATGAAATGAATGCCATTTATATAATGTTTTTCTTTATGACGCCTGTAACGGAAACCTTCCATTCGTTTACTGTACGCTCCATCTTTGATCGTAATAAACAAACGAAAACATTAAACGCGCATGATGTAAGTGATAAATAATGATATTAAAAGCTTTTAGTAAATATGTTATTACAAATATTATTTACTGTATCTATATAAAATCCTACATACGTAGCAAAGCAGGAAAACAATTTTTTTTCTTCTTTTTTTTTGGCGTTTAATCAACAATAACAAACTGCCGCTAATGACCGAATGATAATTTACGAGAGAGAGAGAGAGAGAGAGAGAGAGAGAGAGAGAGAGAGAGAGAGAGAGAGAGAGAGAGAGAGAGAGAGAGAGAGAGTTTTTTTAAATGTAATAAACAAAAAAATATGATAGGTTATAACATGTACTGTATATTCAGACTTTTAAAACCTTCCCTTTACGTAGTACTGTTAACAAACTACCCTTTAATGTACAGAACACTTTATTGCTCCTAAAAGATTATATAACCTTAGGGTCATTATCTCTGTTTCTCCACCAAGACAATACTGTAAACTCGTAATAAGATATAAGAAAAATAACAAAAGTGAAAAAAGTGCTGTTATGCTCACCCAAATCCACAGAATTGCAACTGCTACCACGGGCAATGTTGTTTGTTATAGCTGTCACACACACTGTGTAGTTCCCTCCTGTCTCCAGTCCTCTGATTTCAGTGCTTGAGAGGGCATGGCCTACAAATTTGCTGTCACAGTAGAAACCCCCAAGTGCAAATGGGTTTTGCTTATCTAGTTGATCTTCTGTGAGAAAAAATGCTTCCATACTCCAAGATACCACATACATTAGGTCACTCTCCTCATTGTCTTCGTCTGGATGGCGCCACTTCACAAAGATGGATGATGTAGAGGTGGCCATTGCTTTCAGATCCTTGACCGGCGAAGGGATGGACATAACTGGAAAAATATAGGAATTTTATTGCAAATAACATTTGAATATAAGGTGGTTAAAAAAGCTCTAAAATAGATGAGGGATGTACAGTTGGACCTCACTAATGAATTGCATGCTGTCTCACCGTTACTGCACGCATGTAACCAAACAGATAGTGTAGGGGAGAGAAGGTGGACAGGGCTAGGCACATAGAAAGGATGTGACAGGGTGCACTTTCCCAGAGTGAGGTGTGCCAAGAATACCTGTGTCCAAATGTACATATGGCTATCTTACTGATAGTTTTCTTCACATTGATTTTTTATTCGTCTGCGATCAAATTGTACCAAGTTGAAGCAGTGTGATTCATTGCCTTCCTCTAGAAGAAATCACAGCCCCACTTAATATTGGCTCTACAGTCTTTGGAAATCATTTGCATCATAATTGATTTAGTTTGTCATTAACATTTGCTTTCATCATCATGTCAGCTGATAATGATGATTAAGTGGAATGAATTCCTTTCCAAGAAATTATTTTTTTAAATATTTAACTTAGCCGGTGAATATATATAGCTGCAACTCTGTTGCTCGACAGACAAAAAAAACAGTAAAACTCGCCAGCGATCGCTATACAGGTTGCGGGTGTGCCCACCAGCGCCAACTGTCGGCCAGATACCATACTCGATGTAAACAAAGACTCAATTTTCTTCTCTGTCGACGTGTCGACAAGACGTACTTTACTCGCTGTTGAAACCTGGAGTTTTTCCCATCATTTTTGGTGAAGTACTTTAATTTGGTTATGAGCTTTCGCAGTACAGGGTTTTTCTTCAAATAAATCCTTGAACTCTTTTTTGTATCGGATTCATTGTTGATGACTTAGATCGTTTTTTGGAATTTTCCCTTGACCAATTCAAAATGGCTGACCTTTCACAAGTTCCCAAGTTTAGAAAATGCAATGCTAGGGACTGTCATAGGCGTCTTCCAAAGGCTTCTCTCGACCCTCACACTGTTTGTTCCAATTGTCGGGGTAAAACCTGTCAATTGGAAGATCGGTGTGAGGAATGCGTGGGCCTTTCGGAATTCGATTTTCTCGAATTTGAGAAGTATACACGCAGACTAGAGAGAGATAGGGTAAGGAGAAGTTCTTCTAGGTCGGTAGATTTTTTCTCTCCTCATGCCCCTCAACCTAATCCTTCTCCTGTAGTGGTTGTTCCTAACCCCCCTCCTAGCACTCAGGAACCATCGATGGCTGACATGATGCGTGCCATCCATGCCTTGGGGGAGAGAGTTGAGTCCCTCGCAAGTGACCGCAATCAACTCATGGCGTATGTTAAGGAACTAAAGTGCCAAAGTGCCGCGGGAAGTGATAAAGTGCCTAGTGTTTCTCAAAGTGTTGTGAACAGTGTTGCGCTTGAGGGTTCGTCTGTTCGTGCCTGTCGTCCTCCTAGTCCAGGACCTCTTGCAAGCTCCCAAGCCCAGGGGAGAAGCAATGTCGTACGACGCATGGGTTCGAGAGGCCTTGATCAGCGAACAGACGTTCCCTCTATGGTATCAGGCGTATCTCCCCAAGATCGCCCCTACCAACGTAAGACGAGAGAGCCCGTTTTTACCTCGTCGTCCGAAGGTGTTTCTCGTAAGAAACTTTGGACCAAGGTCTCACGACCTTTGAAGCGTAAGTCAGTCCCTTCAGGACAAGTCCAACGTCCCGGTTGTAGCCACTGGGTCAGTTCGGACTCGTTGCCGTCATCTGATGACTGCTCGCCGCCTAAGAGAGGCAAAGCGGTACCGCCTCAGTCGCTCACCCCGTCTGTTGCCGCACCTGCTGCCGTAGACCCTAAATGGGTATTGCTACAGGACATGCAGTCCAAGCTTGCGTCCTTGATGGAGGACTTCAATGCGGAGAAGGTTGCTGCTGAACCTTCTGGCCAACAACCATCCAAGCGGTCTGTTGTGCGTCCTGTTGACGCTGAGGTAACTTTCTCGCGTCTACCAGTTGAGGTTGTATCCCCACCGATGCGACCCAGTGTGGTTTGCCAGCCGCACGTTGACGTTAGGCGACGCACGGAGGTGGTTGTTGACGTTCAGGACGTTCAACAACCATCAGAGGTGACTTGTTTTGACGCGGTGCGTCAACCTCCGCAACCCGGTATGGTGTTGACTGCACAACCCAGACGGTCTAAACAGTCTCGGGTGGATGCTGTGCGTCCTCGCGCACCCATGGTTGTTGACAGTTCACAGACTGTGCAGCAGTTCCATGACGTTGCGTCCGGATCTGTCACGCATGCACCAGTGCGACCGGACTCAGCGAGCCAAACGTTGCCCACTCCGTTGCCGTTTCCTCATCAGTTTTCGGATGAGGAACTATCAGATGAGGACGTTGCTGAACCGCAAGAGGATCAACCTTCAGAACTGGACGAACCTAAGGCAACTCAACCATCATTGGACTTTAGAAAAGTCATGGCTGTATTTAAGGAGTTGTTCCCGGACCACTTTGTTTCTGTGGCTCCTCGTTCGCCGCCGTCAGAGTTTGTGTTAGGCGTGCCTGCTACCACACCTGCCTTTACTAGACTCGTTCTCTCTCGTTCATCCAAGAGAGCTTTGCGGCTGTTGGGAGATTGGCTAGAGACTAAGAAGAGTTTAGGAAAGACAGCATTTGCTTTTCCCCCTTCTAAACTCTCGTCTAGATCGAGCGTCTGGTATGCCACGGGAGAAGTTCTCGGCTTGGGAGTTCCTGCCTCTGCCCAGGGCGACTTCTCAAGTCTTGTAGACTCTCCCCGCCGCCTTGCCATGAGACGCTCGAAGATTTGTTGGTCACCATCGGACCTGGACCACCTGCTTAAAGGGATTTTTAGGGCTTTCGAAGTCTTTAACTTCCTAGACTGGTGCCTAGGAGCCCTGAGCAGGAAGATCTCTTCTGCAGATAAGGACGTTTCTTTGCTCATTATGTCCTGCATGGACAAGGCCGTCCGTGATGGGTCCAACGAGCTAGCCGCCTCATTCACGTCCGGGGTCCTGAAGAAGCGAGAGTCTCTATGTTCTTTCCTGTCTGCTGGAGTGACGCCATGCCAAAGATCCGAGCTTCTCTTTGCTCCCCTTTCCAAGTGCCTGTTTCCTGAAGTCTTGGTAAAGGAAATTGCCTTATCTTTAGTACAGAAGGACACCCACGATCTAGTTGCGTCCTCGGCTCGCAAAGCTCCCCCTTTGCCTACATTGTCTGCTAGACCGAGGTTAGACACTCCAGCGTCTCGCTTTATTCCGCCCTTTCGTGGCAGAGCCTCCAGCAGAGGAGGTGCTCGTGCCGAAGGGAAGCGAGGGAAGAGGAAAGGATCCAAGTCCTCTAAGGGCAGAGTCTGACTGCCCACAACTTCAGACAGCAGTAGGAGCCAGACTCAAGAACTTCTGGCAAGCCTGGGAGAAGAGAGGCGCAGATCAACAATCTGTGAAGTTGCTCAGAGAGGGGTACAAGATCCCTTTTGTACGCAAACCCCCTCTAGCGACGTCCCCCATCGATCTCTCTCCCAGGTACAGAGAGGAAGAAAAGAGACAAGCCCTGAAACTGGAAGTGTCTCTTTTGCTAGAGAAGGGAGCGGTGGTCAAAGTCTCGGACCTTCAATCACCGGGGTTTTACAACCGTCTCTTCCTAGTATCAAAGAAGACAGGAGGGTGGAGACCGGTGCTAGACGTCAGTGCTCTGAATGTCTTTGTCACGAAGACGAAGTTTTCCATGGAGACCACAAAGTCAGTCTTAGCAGCGGTCAGAAAGGAAGACTGGATGGTCTCGCTAGACCTAAGGGACGCCTACTTCCACATCCCCATTCACTCAGACTCCCAACCTTTTCTGAGATTCGTCTTCAAAGATGTGGTTTACCAGTTTCGGGCCCTGTGCTTTGGCCTAAGCACAGCTCCTCTTGTGTTTACGAGGCTGATGAGGAATGTGGCCAAATTCCTCCACTTATCGGACATCCGAGCCTCCCTTTATTTGGACGACTGGCTTCTCAGAGCCTCTTCCAGTCGTCGCTGTCTGAAGGATCTCAAGTGGACTCTAGATCTGACCAAGGAATTGGGACTCCTAGTCAATTTGGAAAAGTCGCAGCTGGTCCCATCCCAAACTATTCTGTATTTAGGGATGGAGATTCACAGTCAAGCTTTTCAGGCTTTTCCGTCGGCCCCCAGAATAGATCAAGCCCTGTTTTCCATCCAGAAGATGCTGAAGAAAGAACGCTGCTCAGTCAGGCTGTGGATGAGTCTGGTAGGGACGCTGTCATCCCTGGAGCAATTTGTATCACTAGGAAGACTACACCTCCGTCCTCTGCAATTCCATCTGGCTTTCCACTGGAAAAAGGACAAGACGCTAGAGGCGGTCTCGATCCCGATTTCCGGAAAGATGAAGTCTTGTCTGACTTGGTGGAAGGACAATATCAACCTAAGAGAGGGTCTTCCCCTGGCTATTCAATTACCCAACCACGTTCTCTTCTCGGACGCATCGGACTTGGGCTGGGGTGCGAAGCTGGACGGTCGGGAATGCTCAGGTCTGTGGAACTCGAGTCAAAGGAGCATGCATATCAACTGCAAGGAGCTGTTGGCAGTTCATCTGGCCTTGAAAAGCTTCGAGTATCTCCTTCGAGGCAAAGTGGTGGAAGTAAACTCGGACAACACCACGGCCTTGGCGTACATCTCCAAACAAGGAGGTACCCACTCACTGACGTTGTACGAGATCGCAAGGGACCTGCTCATCTGGTCAAAAGATCGAGACATCTCCCTAGTAACGAGGTTCATCCAGGGAGACTTGAACGTCATAGCAGATTGTCTCAGTCGGAAAGGGCAAGTAATTCCAACCGAATGGACCCTCCACAAGGATGTGTGCAAGGGACTTTGGACCACTTGGGGTCAACCAACCATAGATCTCTTTGCAACCTCGCTGACCAAGAGGCTTCCAATCTATTGCTCTCCAGTCCCGGACCCAGCAGCAATACATATAGATGCCTTCCTCCTAGATTGGTCACATCTGGATCTCTACGCATTCCCACCGTTCAAGATTGTCAACAAGGTACTGCAGAAGTTCGCCTCTCACGAAGGGACAAGGTTGACGTTAGTTGCTCCCCTCTGGCCCGCGAGAGAATGGCTCACCGAGGTACTTCGATGGTTAGTAGACGTTCCCAGAAGTCTGCCTCTAAGAGTAGACCTTCTACGTCAGCCGCACGTAAAGAAGGTACACCAAAGCCTCCACGCTCTTCGTCTGACTGCCTTCAGACTATCGAAAGACTCTCGAGAGCTAGAGGCTTTTCGAAGGAGGCAGCCAGTGCGATTGCTAGAGCAAGGAGAGCGTCTACCATTAGAGTCTACCAATCGAAGTGGGAAGTCTTCCGAGACTGGTGCAAGTCAGTTTCTGTATCCTCGACCAGTACCTCTGTAGCCCAAATAGCTGATTTTCTCTTATACCTGAGAAAAGGACGATCCCTTTCAGCCCCCACTATCAAGGGCTACAGAAGCATGTTGGCATCGGTCTTCCGGCATAGAGGCTTAGATCTTTCCAACAATAAAGATCTGCAAGACCTCCTTAAGTCTTTTGAGACCACTAAGGAGCGTCGTTTGGCTACTCCTGGGTGGAATTTAGACGTGGTACTAAGATTCCTCATGTCAGACAGGTTTGAGCCTTTACAGTCAGCCTCCCTGAAAGATCTCACTCTTAAGACTCTCTTCCTGGTATGCTTAGCCTCGGCTAAAAGAGTCAGTGAGATTCATGCCTTCAGCAAGAACATCGGATTTTCGTCGGAAAAAGCTACTTGTTCGCTGCAACTTGGTTTTCTAGCCAAAAATGAGCTGCCTTCTCGGCCTTGGCCTAAATCTTTCGATATTCCCAGCTTATCGGAGATCGTAGGCAATGAACTAGAAAGAGTCTTATGCCCTGTTAGAGCTCTTAAGTTCTATTTAAAGCGTACTAAACCTTTACGAGGCCAATCTGAAGCTTTATGGTGTTCAGTTAAGAAACCATCCTTGCCTATGTCAAAGAATGCTTTGTCATACTTTATCAGATTGTTAATACGAGAAGCTCATTCACATCTGAGTGAGGAAGACCGAGCTTTGCTTAAGGTGAAGACGCACGAAGTTAGAGCTGTAGCAACTTCCGTGGCCTTTAAGCAAAATAGATCTCTGCAAAGTATAATGGACGCAACCTATTGGAGAAGCAAGTCAGTGTTCGCGTCATTTTACTTGAAGGATGTCCAGTCTCTTTACGAGAACTGCTACACACTGGGACCATTCGTAGCAGCGAGTGCAGTAGTGGGTGAGGGCTCAACCACTACAATTCCCTAATTCCATATCCTTTTAATCTGTCTCTTGAAATGTTTTTAATGTTGTTTTTTATGGGTTGTCCGGAAGGCTAAGAAGCCTTTCGCATCCTGGTTGATTTGGCGGGTGGTCAAAGTCATTTCTTGAGAGCGCCCAGATTAGGGGTTTGATGAGGTCCTGTTGTATGGGTTGCAGCCCTTGATACTTCAGCTCCTAGGGGTCTGTCAGCATCCTAAGAGGATCGCGAGGCTCCGTAAGGAAGACGTACTTACAAGGCAGAGTAATCGTCTAAGTCGACTTCCTTACCAGGTACCTATTTATTTTGTTTTTGTTATATTGATAACTTCCAAAATGAAATAAAAACTCTTAGCTTATACGATGTAAACAAATTTAACTGGTCTCTACCCATCACCCTGGGTGTGAATCAGCTATATATATTCACCGGCTAAGTTAAATATTTAAAAATGATATTTTAATTATAAAATAAATTTTTGAATATACTTACCCGGTGAATATATAAATTAAATGACCCTCCCTTCCTCCCCAATAGAGACGCAGTGGGATGAGAAGAAATTGAGTCTTTGTTTACATCGAGTATGGTATCTGGCCGACAGTTGGCGCTGGTGGGCACACCCGCAACCTGTATAGCGATCGCTGGCGAGTTTTACTGTTTTTTTTTGTCTGTCGAGCAACAGAGTTGCAGCTATATATATTCACCGGGTAAGTATATTCAAAAATTTATTTTATAATCAAAATATCATTTTTCCAAGTACATACATATACCAAGGCACTTCCCCCAATTTTTGGGGTAGCTGACATCAAACAAATGAAACAAAAAAAAGAGGACCTCTCCTCTCTACGTTCATCCCAGCCTGACAAGGGACTCAACCGAGTTCAGCTGGTACTGCTAGGGTGCCACAGCCCACCCTCCCCCGTTATCCACCACAGATGAAGCTGCATAACGCTGAATCCCCTACTGCTGCTACCTCCGCAGTCATCTAAGGCACCGTAGGAAGCAGCAGGGCCTACCGGAACTGCGTCACAATCGCTCGCCATTCATTCCTATTTCTAGCACGCTCTCTTGCCTCTCTCACATCTATCCTCCTATCACCCAGAGCTTTTTTTCACTCCATCCATCCACCCAAACCTTGGCCTTCCTCTTGTACTTCTCCCATCAACTCTTGCATTCATCACCTTCTTTAGCAGACAGCCATTTTCCATTCTCTCAACATGGCCAAACCACCTCAACACATTCATATCCATTCTAGCTGCCAACTCATTTCTTACACCCATTCTCGCCCTCACCACTTCGTTCCTAACCCTATCTACTCGAGATACACCAGCCATACTCCTTAGACACTTCATCTCAAACACATTCAATATCTGTCTCTCCGTCACTTTCATTCCCCACAACTCCGATCCATACGTCACAGTTGGTACAATCACTTTCTCATATAGAACTCTTTTTACATTCATGCCCAACCCTCTATTTTTTACTACTCCATTAACTGCCCCCAACACTTTGCACCCTTCATTCACTCACTGACATACATCTGCTTCCACTCCACCATTTGCTGCAACAACAGACCCCAAGTACTTAAACTGATCCGCCTCCTCAAGTAACTCTCCATTCAACATGACATTCAACCTTGCACCACCTTCCCTTCTTGTACATCCCATAACCTTACTCTTACCCACATTAACTCTTAACTTCCTTCTCTCACACACCCTTCCAAATTCTGTCACTAATCGGCCAAGCTTCTCTTCTGCATCTGCAAACAGCAACTGATTTATCTCCCATTCATAGTCATTCTTGTCTACCAGTTTTAATCCTCGTCCAAGCACTCGAGCATTCACCTCTCTCACCACTCCATCAACATACAAGTTAAACAACCACGGCGACATCACACATCCCTGTTTCCTCCCCACTCTCACCGGAAACCAATCGTTCACTTCATTTCCTATCCTAACACGTGCTTTACTACCTTTGTAGAAACTTTTCACTGCTTGCAACAACCTTCCACCAACTCCAAAACCTCATCACATTCCACATTGCTTCCCTATCAATTCTATCATACGCTTTCTCCAGTTCCATAAACGCAACATACACCTCCTTACCTTTTTCTAAATATTTCTTGCATATCTGCCTAACTGTAAAAATCTGATTCATATAACCCCTACCTCTTCTAAAACCACCCTGTACTTCTAAGATTGCATTCTCTGTTTTATCCTTAATCCTATTAATCAGTACTCTACCATACTCTTTTCCAACTACAGTACACTCAGCAAACTAATACCTCTTGAATTACAACATTCATGCACATCTCCCTTACCCTTATATAGTGGTACAATACATGCACAAACCCAATCTACTGGTACCATTGACAACACAAAACACAAATTAAACAATCTCACCAACCATTCAAGTACAGTCACACCCCCTTCCTTCAACATCTCAGCTCTCACACCATCCATACCAGATGCTTTTCCTACTCTCGTTTCATCTAGTGCTCTCCTCACTTCTTCTCTTGTAATCTCTCTCATTCTCATCTCCCATCACCGGCACCTCAACACCTGCAACAGCAATTATATCTGCCTCCCTATTATCCTCAACGTTCAGTAAACTTTCAAAATATTCCGCCCACCTTTTCCTTGCCTCCTCTCCTTTTAACAACCTTCCATTTCCATCTTTCACTGTCTCTTCAATTCTTGAACCAGCCTTCCTTACTCTCTTCTCTTCTTTCCAAAACTTCTTCTTATTCTCTTTATATGAATGACCTACCTCAGGTCAGCTGCCATCTTTGCCTCACTTACCTTGCGGTTTACTTCCACATTTTTCTCTCTATATTTTTCATACTTTTCTACACTATTACTCTGTAGCCATTCTTCAAAAGCCCTCTTTTTTTCTCTTCCACTTTTACCTTCACTCTTTCATTCCACCATTTACTGCCCTTCCTCATGCTGCCTCCAACAACTTTCTTGCTACACACATCACTTGCAATCCCAACAAGATCTTCTTTTACTAACTTCCACTCCTCTAAATTACCAGTTTTTCTTTCACTTCGTCATATGCCATTTTCAACCTTTCTTGATATTTACTTTTTACCCCTGGTTTTATTAGCTCTTCAACCCTTACTAGCTCCCTTTTACATCCACCTACTCTATTCCCTCACTCTTTTGCTACAGGTAATTTTCCTTCCACCAAAAAATGATCAGACATACCTTTAGCCATACCCCAAGTACCAAAAGTAAATACAGCATTCCTTTTATTTCCTCACCCTATATGTGTGTTTGAATGATTATGGTGTACTTGTTTTTATTTCCATACATCTCATTGTTTCTTCCCTGAATTATAAGTTTATTGCTGTGTTATGATGATTTGTGTAATCTCACATTATTTTGCATTATGCCATTTAACTTTTGAGTGCACCTTTTTCTTGAAATTTCTGGTTTTTCTATTTTCAGTCGAGTTGTTCGTTTGGTTCAATTCAAGTACTGTACTAGATTTTGTATAGTACTCAGGTTTTACACACATACTAGATTATCTGTCTTTAAAGGTCTCTTATTAGTGGCAGAAGCAAGGTGCAGGTCAGCATCCTAAAGGCACGATCTGTCCCCTCTCCACCCAAGCTACGACCACGGAGTGCTAGGCAATGGCTGCTGATGACTCATCAGGTACACATATAGGCTCCCATAAACCCACCAACCTTAGCTTTGAGGTTTTTAACACTATTGGAATCTTTTTTGAGCTGACTACATGACATGTTTTCTGCCATTTTCTGTCCATAAATACTGAGTATAATGGGAAGAAAGTTTAATTTTCCCATAAATTGTTCCTTAAATACCTGTCAGAGACAGTATCCTGGACCAAGGAAACCAAATTTTGACTGAGACATTCTTATAAAAGAGGTTAAAAGATGAACTTTTGCAAGACTTGTAAAATTGAAGTTTATGGATCAAGGGATATGATTTTTCTTTAAATTTATAGTGTCTGAATTTAGTTTACAGTTTTAGGGACTTAACTACATTACAGTGTAGATGTGTTTTCAGAATGAATTTGTGCATTCATCCAACATTACTTTGCTTTCTGCATTCTTGATGAACTCTGTAGCTTTTACCAGGCGTTGAACTCAGAATCCTCTTATGTTTTCCCTTTTGGCATACTGTTTCAGAATCCTTTGTTGGCACACAAAGGTTTGGAATTTCTGAAATGTGATTCTTTATGAGAGATTTATTTGGGAATACTAAAGCCCTTGTGTTCCAGGGAACAATCTGAGTAATACCTTTATTTAAATGGATATTTTAGGTATTAAGGTAATAGCTTGATGGCAATCACCATTAACCTTCCCTGCTAAATAACTCAATATCTCATTTGCTGTATGACTACTGGAATGTCCCTGCCTGGCGATCTGTTGGACGGGGGTTCGAGATGCGCTCAGGCTCAATAGTTTCTTGTAGTGTCTGCAACCTCACCATCCCTATGAGTTAGTGAATAGAGGTTTTGGGTAGAGCCTATAAGTCTACCTTCCGAGTCATCGGCCACCATTGTCTGGCCCTCTCTGGTCTTAACTTGATGGAGAGTGGTCTTGGGCACCGATCATATGGTCAGTCTCTATGGCGTTATCTTTTTCCATTGCTTCTGCCATTCATAAGCAAACTTTTAAATAGATCTAGCTTATTTTAGACATTTTTTTATATTTTCTTACATAATACTTAAAAGGGCCTTTTTACTATTTTGTGGTACAGGTACGTCTTTATTTGGGTTGTTATGGGAAACTAGGAAATGGAGAGACATGGCGAGTGATAGTGGGTGTCTTGCATGTTATTGCTATTAGTTGGTAATACAGTAATAAACAATTGAATATTTACCCGCAATTGTAGACTAGTGAAAGTAAGTTTTTAGTGGTTGGAATGTAGGAATTCATTCTTGGAATGCCTTGTGTAACTTAGCACTAGAGAACAGGTTTTGTGTTTGAAGCTAATTTGTTAAAGAAGATTGTAAGATATACACAGTACTTACCACCATAATTCATGATATCAATTATATTGCTGCAGTATGTGTTACTGGTGTAGATGGGGTTGACACGAACAAAGGCCTGAACGCACACACTGTGCCTTCCCAACGCTGGCTTTTGGAATGTGTATGTTGCATGATCTCCTCCTTCACTTTGAAGCGTAATAGTTTTTGACATTTCAGTCGCATGAAGTGTGAGATTGTAGTCGTACTCCAAGTTGCTGTTGTCAACAATGTTCCATGTTGTAAAGATGAATGATGTAGTGGCTATTACTCGAATTGTCGGTTGCTGTAAAGGAACTGGAAATAATTCTGTTTTATTTTCAACTTTTATTTGTTAGCCTTGTTCTTTAGCTTTTGTATTTTATTAATCGAGACTACATTGGGTAATTATCGACTTCATTTATTTTTAGTTATGGCTAAGACTCCCGGCATAACAAATACTGAGATATTTTACAAGGTGACACATCTAATGTGTCCTAAGAGGTTTCTGTAACATCTTAAGGCTACAAAGATTTAGTGGGGAACAAGAATTTGGATAAATCAATCTTTATTGTTTATATTTGAGAGAATTATCCTATGAAGTACGTTAGTACGAATAAATCTGGCCATTTTTACTCGGCAGCATGTATAGTTATAGAAAACTCCATTACTAATAGACTTCATATCTGACCATCATGTTAGTATCTAATCGTTTGCATGCCTTTAAGAAAATTATAAATGCTGCTTGCAAATATAATAAAAGTGCAGTCATAGGTTTCAAAGAAATTGGTTTTAAATGTCTAGCATATTTGATAAATGGTAGATTTAGTAGCTAAAAATTTTCTGTCTGCTCAGAATCCCAAGTAAAAGAAAATGATTTTGCCAGTCTCTTGGTGCAATCTTATGAAAATTATCTTAGAAAGAATTAGAAAAAATATTGTTATCATTTTTTCTGAACTTTTGGATGTTCATAACAAGAGGGGAATATTCGAATTATATACTGAAATAACAAACAAGTATTGGTTGTCACCTATAAGGAAATATGATCAGAGAAACTCAAATGTGGCTACGTGTTTGTAATCAATGACAATTTGTTTTTCAAGCATAATTTAAGTAAATTAATTAACCGCAATTGTCAATTTGTCTGCCACATACTTTAACTAATTGGCCACAGAGGTTAACATGCCAGCTTCAGTGAGTAACCAGTTTAAAGGCCACTCATGAATGGTACTTATTAAGCAGCTCTTCTAGGAGAAGGACACTCCAAAATCAAACCATTGTTCTCTAGTCTTTGGTAGTGGCATAGACTCTTTACCATGGTCTTCCACTGTCTTGAGTTAGAGTTCTCTTGCTTGAGGGTACACACGGGCACACTATTTATCTAATTTTCCTTCCTCTTGTTTTGTTAAAGTTTATATAGGATATATTTGTTTAGGTGTTGCTGTTCTTAAAATATTTTATTTTTCCTTATTTCCTTTCCTCAGTGGGCTATTTTCCCTGTATGAGCCTTTGGGATTATAGCATCCTGCCTTTCCAACTAGGGTTGTATCTTAGCAAGTAATAATGATAATAAAACTAATACCCTATCCTAGTCTGCTGTTTTTAATTTCGAGACTTTTGCTGTTTTGTAACTTTTATCTTATAATT
>NC_090726.1:192164218-192189218 GCF_036898095.1 Palaemon carinicauda
GGAGATGTGCATGAGTGTTGTAATTCAAGAGGTATTAGTTTGTTGAGTGTAGTTGGAAAAGTGTATGGTAGAGTACTGATTAATAGGATTAAGGATAAAACAGAGAATGCAATCTTGGAAGTACAGGGTGGTTTTAGAAGAGGTAGGGGTTGTATGAATCAGATTTTTACAGTTAGGCAGATATGCGAGAAATATTTAGCAAAAGGTAAGGAGGTGTATGTTGCGTTTATGGATCTGGAGAAAGCATATGATAGAGTTGATAGGGAAGCAATGTGGAATGTGATGAGGTTATATGGAGTTGGTGGAAGGTTGTTGCAAGCAGTGAAAAGTTTCTACAAAGGTAGTAAAGCATGTGTTAGAATAGGAAATGAAGTGAGCGATTGGTTTCCGGTGAGAGTGGGGCTGAGACAGGGATGTGTGATGTCGCCGTGGTTGTTTAACTTGTATGTCGATGGAGTGGTGAGAGAGGTGAATGCTCGAGTGCTTGGACGAGGATTAAAACTGGTAGGCGAGAATGATCATGAATGGGAGGTAAATCAGTTGTTGTTGCGGATGATACTGTACTGGTAGCAGACACAGAAGAGAAGCTTGACCGACTAGTTACAGAATTTGGAAGGGTGTGTAAGAGAAGGAAGTTGAGAGTTAATGTGGATAAGAGTAAGGTTATGAGATGTACGAGAAAGGAAGGTGGTGCAAGGTTGAATGTCATGTTGAATGGAGAGTTACTTGAGGAGGTGGATCAGTTTAAGTACTTGGGGTCTGTTGTTGCAGCAAATGGTGGAGTGGAAGCAGATGTACGTCAGAGAGTCAATGAAGGTTGCAAAGTGTTGGGGGCAGTTAAGGGAGTAGTAAAGAATAGAGGGTTGGGCATGAATGTAAAGAGAGTTCTATATGAGAAAGTGATTGTACCAACTGTGATGTATGGATCGGAGTTGTGGGGAATGAAAGTGATGGAAGGTGATGAATGCAAGAGTTGATGGGAGAAGTACAAGAGGAAGGCCAAGGTTTGGGTGGATGGATGGTGTGAAGAAAGCTCTGGGTGATAGGAGGATAGATGTGAGAGAGGCAAGAGAGCGTGCTAGAAATAGGAATGAATGGCGAGCGATTGTGACGCAGTTCCGGTAGGCCCTGCTGCTTTCTCCGGTGCCTTAGATGACCGCGTAGGTAGCAGCAGTAGGGGACTCAGCAGTATGAAGCTTCATCTGTGGTGGAAATGTGGGAGGTTGGGCTGTGGCACCCTAGCAGTACCAGCTGAACTCGGCTGAGTCCCTGGTTAGGCTGGAGGAACGTAGAGAGTAGAGGTCCCCTTTTTTGTTTTTGTTTCTTGTTGATGTCGGCTACCCCCCAAAATTGGGGGAAGTGCCTTTGGTATATGTATGTGATGTATGTATATATATATATATATATATATATATATATATATATATATATATATATATATATATAAACCGGTATACATATAAATGAATATATATATATATATATATATATATATATATATATATATATATCAATTCTTAGATGATTAAAAGAAAGCTTATACTATTACTTTGTTTCGTGTAAACCGTTAGTTCTTTATGTAGCCACAGATATAATAGAATATCAAGAAATTATATAGAATTTTAAATGTTTCAAGAAACATTGTATTGCCACAATGATGACACCATAACGTCGACACTGAATCGCTAAATTGATTTTTTTTTTTTTTAAATTTGTATATCTAAGATTTGATATCGTTGGGTTACGGACAGGTTGTATTCATTTTTGTTTATTTCGTGAAATGTTCAAAAGTTTATTTCGTGAAATGTTCAAAAGTTTATTTCTCTTCTATAGTTTTTCCAACTTATACGACAGGTTAAAGAGGCTATGGATCCCCCACTCTGCAGGAAATAGATATGAAATATATTGATAGTGAATTTAGTGTATGTCGACCTTCGCTTTTTCAGTGCTCGTAGAATTTTTTATCTGCCACTGTTCCATTATTTATACAACCCATTCACCACAAAGCCAATTGCTCTGTTTGAAAATTGGATCTGAATAATCAGTCTCTCGTTAACATATCTTCTATGCCATCTTGCAAACTTTGTTAATAAAATTCTTTTGTTTATATTGTTTATTTTGTTTATATCTTTACTTTTGAGAAACAAATATGGAATTGAGAGATGATAGAGGATTGGGAAATATTATTTGTAAGCTTTTAAAGGAAGATCCAAGGGCCTTTAAGTATATTTAAAGGACCTTGGGAAGATTAAGTGTTAGAAGAATAGGGGGTGTGTTTGCTTATGATGGAACCCCCCCCCATCCCCTTTTTGATGTAATATATATTATATTATATATATATATATATATATATATATATATATATATATATATGTATATATATATATATATATATATATATATATATATATATATATATTGACCATTTTCCTCTTCTAAGGATAGAAGAGACTCTTTAGCTATGGTAAGCAGCTCTTCTAGGAAAAGGGCACTCCAAAATCAAACCATTGTTCTCTAGTCTTAGGTAGTGCCATAGCCTCTGTACCATGGTCTTCCACTGTCTTGGGTTAGAGTTCTCTTGCTTTAGGGTACACTCTGGCACGCTATTCTATCTTATTTCTCTTCCTCTTGTTTTGTTAAAAGTTTTTAGTTTATTCATTATTTATTTTAATGTTGTTACAGTTCTTAAGATATTTTATTTTTCCTTGTTTCCTTTCCTCAGTGGGCTATTTTCCCTGTTGGAAACCCTGGGCTTATAGCATCCTGCTTTTCCAACTAGGGTTGTAGCTTAGCAAGTAATAATGATAATAATAATAATAATATGTAATTGTTTGATCCAAATAGTTCACATTTCCCTACATAAGTAGATGAATAATTTTAGTGATTTTCCATTTTTTTTTTATAAAAGTCTATTTGTCGTTGTGATTACTTGGATATCTAACCCAATAAATTATTCTTGTTTTTAGATACATAAATTAATTTCTTATTTCGATGCATTTAGATCTATTAATTATATTTTTCGGTAGTTTTGACTCAATTTTGATATATATATATATATATGTATATATATATATATATATATATATATATATATATATATCAAAAATTTTAAATAATTTTTATTTTTCCTAACATACTTACCGAGAACTACTTTCTTTAGGAGATCACTGGTTATCTCTCTCTTCGACCAGAGTTTTTTAATAGATACCCCCCCCCCCCGCTCCGCGCTCTCAGTAGCTCTTACCCCCGGCATCCAGGAATGTGCCCCGAGGGTAGGATTAACGGCAGGTCGCCCGTTAGTCGGGTCACGTTCCTCATTAAGTTCTATTGCATTAGCATCATGCTAGTAAGGGAAGAAGGCACTCGGGGAAGGAAGGGAGGGCCATTACCCGAAAGTAGTTCTCGGTAAGTATGTTAGGAAAAATAAAAATTATTTAAAATTTTTGATTTGTTCCAACACGAATACTTACCTTCGAACTACTTTCTTTAGGAGACTTACACTTTAGGAGGCGGGAGTGCCAATCTGACCCACTGACCCGGTCGTGGAGGCCAACAGGCCTCAGGATAACGAGACCTACCAGAGAGCGGAAGCGAGGGTAACTATTCAAACAATTCGCGTTAGTGTCTAGGAACTCACCTTTTGAAAACTTCTTTCGACGTTTCTTCTCGACGTATAGTCGTCAAGAATGTGTGATTTTCTGGGAACAGACGGTACTCCCCGAAGAGGCAAGTAAGCAACTGGGTAGGAGGTAGGAAAACCGCACTTGTGCCTACCGGTCGCTAGTCTTGAATGTGCCTGGGGTTTACCGTTACACCGCTTGAAGGGCGGAGATGACTGTTTCAATGGAGTACCCGTCCAAGGATTTTCTTGAGTAGTCCTTGAGGTAGTGGGCAGTAAAGGTTGACTGGCTCGACCAAGTACCTGCTCGCAGGATTTGCCCTACTGCCATGTTTTTCTCAAAAGACTAAGGAGGTGCTCAGGCCCCTGATGTCATGAGGTCTGGGAGTGCCTGGCACTGCTATGCCAGCTTCCTTGTAGGATCTGGCAATCACCTGTCTCAACCAGAAGGAGATTGTGTTTTTTGGAAACTTGTTTCTTATTATTACCCGTGGAAACGAAAAGGCTCTCGACATCCGGTCGGAGAAGCGCTGTCCTTTCCAGGTATTTTCTAATTGTTCGCACTGGGCACAATTTTAAGTCTTCTGCATTACCTGTCTTAGGGATGGCAGGAATCGAGAAACCTTCAAACCTCGGGTCCCAGACTGCTGGGTTCTGAGTCTTGGCCACAAAAGAAGGCACGAACTTGAAGGATACTTCTTTTCACCCCTTTGAGTGAGAGACGTCGTATGACAAACCATGAATCTCTCCCACTCTCTTAGCGGACGCCAAGGCCAGCAAGAAGACGGCCTTGAGGGTGAGATCTTTGTCCACGATATCCTTCAAGGGTTCAAAGGGGGGACGACACAGCATCTTTCGGACCTTGTCTAAGTCCCACTGGGGCACCCTACTCGCCTGAGGGGGACAAGACTGCTCGAAGCTTTTGACAAGCATCGCTATGTGTCTCGAGGCCCCCAGGTCGATGCCCTTCAGGAGGAAGACTTGGCCTAAGGCAGCCCGAACTCCTTTTATGGCTGGGATTGACATCCCTACTTTGTCCCTGAGAAAACCCCAGAAAAACTGCTATGTATGGGACAGAGGCCTTAAGAGGTCTAATGTGCCTCTCAGAGCACCACTTCGTGACGGAGGCCCATTTTGTCTGGTAGACCGCGGCTGACGACTTTCTCAGGTATAGAGACATTCTCTTAGCCGTGGAGGAAGAATATCCTTCTTTCTTCCGGAGCCGCTCTATAGTCTCCAGGCGTGAAGACGTAGGGAGAGTGGGTTGTCGTGGAGCCTGAGAAAGTGAGGCTGGTGCAGAAGGTCTGACCTGGCGGACAGAGGCCACGGCGGTTGACTCGATAGGTCTTTTAGATTCGCGAACCACACTCTCTCTCCGGCCACCAGGGCGCTACCAAAGTCATCTTTAGGTTTCGGGCCGTCCTTACTCTGTTGAGCACTTGTCTTATCAAAGTGAAAAGGGGGAAAGGCGTACACATCCAGATTGTCCCACTTGTGCGGAAAAGCGTCTTCTAAGGCTGCTTTCGGGTCTGGTACAGGGGAGCAATAGACTGGGAGTTGGGCGTTGAGGTTGTTGCAAAGAGGTCAATCACCGGGGAACCCGAGCGTTGAATGATGAGCTTGGCTACTTCTGGGAGAAGGGATTATTCTGTCCCTACTATCTGGCCCATTCTGCTGAGGCCGTCGGCCAGAATGTTTTCTTCCCGGGAATGAACCTTTCTAACATCACCACCTGATTTTCTTCTGCTCAAACTAGAATCTCTATGGTGAGATCGCACAACTCCTTCGATTACAAGCACCCTGCTTCTTTATGTATGCCACTACCGTGGTGTTGTCGTACATCAACGCCACGGTGTTTCCCTTTAGCAGACTTGCGAAGTGTAGGCACGCCTTCTGGACTACTTCCAACTCCAGGACATTGATGTGGAGTTGCCTCTCCCCTTCCAACCAGGTCTCTCGTGCCGTTTCGTCGGGGAGAAGGGCTCTCCATCCCTGGTTGGAGGCGTCTGTGAACAGTAGTAACTTGGGAGGGCTGGTCCCGAAGGGCGTCCCCTTGAGAGAGTTCGACTGGCAATGCCACCATTCTAGGGAGGGTCTCGTGTCTGGAAGGACTGGGATTAGCACCTGCTGTGAATCCGTCTGGCACCAGAGGTTCTTGAGATTCCATTGGATGGATCTGAACCTTACCATCCCTTGGGGAACTAGGTTCTCCAATGAGACCAGGTGACCTATCAGCTTCTGCCAGTCTTTCGCCCTCCTGGGGTGTTCTGACAGGAACGGCTGACTAATGTGCCTGAGGTTTCTTATCTTGCCCTCCGAAGGGAAAACTTTTCCCCTAATGATGTCTAATGTCATTCCCAAGTAGTTCATTCTGGTGGATGGGGATAGATTTGACTCCTTCGGGTTGATTACGATCCCCATATCCTTGCAAAACTGGAGGAGACTTCTCCCTTGTTCCTCCAAGAGGACCATTGAGGCGGAAAGAAGCCACCAGTCATCCAGGCAACTGGTAAGGCGAATGCCTCGTTCGTGAGCCCCCACTGAGACAGCCGTGAAGACTCTCGTGAACACTTGGGGTGCTGTTGACAGACCAAAGCAAAGGGTCCTGAATTGCAGGATCTGGGAACCCCATTTCACCCGGAGGAACTTTCGACCCGAGGTGTGGACCGGAATCTGGGAGTATGCGTCCTTGGGGTCGATGGTCATCATATAATCTTTCTCCCTCAAGGACAGCAGGACTGACTTCGGGGTGTCCATTTTGAAGTCCGTCTTCTTGACGAACTTGTTGAGAGCTGACAGATCTATAACCGGTCTCCACCCCCCGGCGCTTTCTCCACTAGGAACAGGCAACTGTAGAAACCTGGCCCTGGGAGAAGAACTTCTTCCATGGCACCCTTCTCTAACATGGATGATACCCCCTCTTGAAGGGCGGTCCTCTTTAAGGGGTCTTTGGGAGCTAGCCATTCTGTCCGGTTGGCCGGAATAAGCGGGGGTGGTTCCGTTTAGGAACGGAAGTCTGTAGCCCTCCTTTAGTACGGACACTGTCCAAGGCTCTGTTCTTCTAGAGGGGCGGCCTGATCTGCCTCTCCTAGAGGCGGAGTAACCCGACCTGAAGGAGCTTGAGGGCGCTGGAGCTCCCCTGCGGGGGGGCTGAGGCGTTGTGGACCAGGAGGAAGAGGGGGGCCTCTCTCCTCGTAGTGCTGGTAGAGGCTTGGGGTTTTTGCGGCACTATCCGAGACGGACCTCTTATAGGGCGGTCTCCTAGGAGTCGTAGGTCTGGGGACGTTAGCCTCCTTCTTTTTCAAGACCTTCTCCATTATGGCTTCTAGTTCCTTCAGAGGAAACAAAGACTCTCCCCACAGGGGAAGGCTGCGAATGGCTCGCGCCTCCCTGTCTGGTACCTTCCGAGACACCTTCGCCAGAACAGTGTCTCGCTTCCAGAGCACCCAGTTAGCTGTTAGTGCGAGAGACTGATATGTCAAAACTTAAGGGTTTTACCCCCGGAGGTAAAGAGGTCCCTCAGTAGGCCTTGCTGGTCAGGGTCCTCGGGGTCGAAGGAGGCTTGTACACCTACCAAAGTGGAAGCCCACCAGTCCAGCCAAGAGGAGACGTTTACTAAGTCCCTCGACATTTTCTCCATCATGGAGGCTTCTGCTGGCGAGAAACAGACTGGGGCCGAAGAGGCTCTACCGTCTGAAACGCCTTGACTAAGGATGTCTACTGCTGACTCCACCTTAAGGGGCCTGGGCGTCGTCCCGCTGGTACATAGACTTTGCCTTGGGGTCTGAGGACCTGGAGCAATTTTGAGGAACTCTGGGTTTTTGGGGGCCTCGGCATTGCTGGCCACTACCTTGCCGAGATACTCCTGCTCTAGGACTAGATCTCGGGCTAGAGGAAGTGCTAGGGACGTCTTAGGTTGGGAGGGAGTCTGCATGATCCTCAAAAGGCTTGACTTCCAGGAAACTTCATCCGTAGCCGCAGGTTCCGCTATTTTGTGGTGCCTTCTGAAAAGGCTAACCACTCTCCTATAGACGGAGTCCTCCGTCAGGGAACCCTCCCCTCCGTCAGCCGAGGTCTCGGCTTGGGGCCGGGGAGCTGGGATACCGGGCACGCCGACTGGGCGTCTAGCTCTTTGGGGCCAGGGGCGCCGTCCTGCCGAGGTACTGGATTTCATCTGCGGGGACGTCCGCACCAGGGGCCTGGGTTAACGCAGGCAACGCTGGTTCAGCGGGGACTCTCGTCCGCCCAAGGGCTCTGGGTGCCGAGGATGCGGTTCCCGTGGGCTGACCCGACAGCGGGAACCGTTCCTTCCGACCCGAAGGCCGCACCAGCTGGGCTGGTTCGGCCAGGCCGCCCGACAAGAAGCGCGTTTCCCCTCGCTGGGCGGGGTGAACCGGAGGCTTCGGGGACTTACGCTTACCTGTAGAGTCCTTCCTACGGCTTGATCTCGAGGAGCCGGGTCACCGGGCACTCCCCATCGGGCGCTTCGGTTCTGGAATACCAGGCACTCCCTTGCGGTGGTACCGGTCTTCCCCGGCGGGAGCTCCGCACCCGGTTCGGGGGTCAGAACCGGCATCGCCGTACCGTCGAGGACTACCGTCCGTGTGTTCTCTCTGGGGGACGCGGATCCCCGTGGGCTGACCCGACGGAGGGAACCGTTCCTTTAAGTCCGAGGGCCGAACCAGCTGTGCTGATTCGGCCAGGCTGCCCGTAAAGAAGCCCGGTTACACCCGCTGGCGGGGTAAACCGGAAGCTTCGCGGCCTTACGCCTGCCTGAAGAGGCCTTCTCACATTTCTCCCTGCGAGGGTTATATCTGCGTCTGGAGGATGGCCTTCGGGGTGAGAAAAAACCCTGGGCTGCCGGTCCGGGGAACGCTGCAATACAGACCTGGGAGGCTCCTTCTCGGCGAGGCCCTCAGCTGCAGAAGAGACTGAAAAATACGCCAAAGAGACTGGAGAAGAATTAGGGACATTTTTCCCCACATGGGGTCATCAGAGGAGACGTGGCCTGCTTGCACCAGGACTCCGTCTCCCCACACACTCTCGAAAGTAGCACTTACCTCGAACTACTTCTTAGGAGTTACCTTCCCCACAAAAGACCAACCTCGTCTCCTACTCTGGGTAGGAGGGGGTGGTAGGGACGCTCTGTCAGGCGAGACGCCCGGCGCTAGTCTTCTTAGGCGAACCCTTCGTCACCTACTTCTTCTTGGTGCTATACCGCACCCACTCAAACTCCTGGGGAAGAGCAATGGGCACTTCCCCACAACTGACTTACCTCGTCCCCTACTCTGGGTAGGGGAAGATGGCTGTATAAGAAGCTCTATTCGACGAGGCATCGGGAAGTAAGTGGCGAGGAGAGGCTCATCTTCCTATGAGCCTCTTGGATGTATTCTTCCTCTTGGTGCCGAAGTGCACTCACTGCACTACGTTCCAGGACTAGAAGTCCTGACACGTGGTTGTAGGGGAACATAAGCTGCCCCTACACGGCTAACACAGAGGATAAGGGGAGGAAGAATGATTTATTGTAAAAATTGTTCCCTTCAGCTATTAATTCCTTGAAGGAAATCAAGGAATACTGCTCCATAACGCACGACACAAGCACCTAAGGAAATGAATTAAACACTGGGTAAGCACACGGTTGAAAAGTGAACGCACAGGAACACTTGGGAAAAAACGCATACAAAGGATCGACAGAGATACGAGAGCGAGAGATGTTCACCTCTCTCGACCAGAGAACTTAATGAGGAACCAGTGTTGCCGTTTTGTCAAGAAGGAAATCCCACAAATGGGACCCAAAAACCCCACAGATTCCCACAAAGTATTCTCAGGCTCCCTCAAAATATCCCATGAATAATTGTTTTTTTCAAATTTACTGTAAATTCGATTTCCCTTGAACACATCATTCAGTGATAGGAAATCTAAGTGCTCTATATTTTCAAAAGATATATAGATAAGATAAGTTTTGGAATTCCCCGCTTTATTTTGAAAATATACAGTAGGCCTACTGGCTAACAAGGGCTATAGGGTGCCACAATTACAATTATCCTTGGATAAAACAGCAACAAAGATATTCCTTAGAAATTGAGACAATAAGAATTAACATGTGCACGAAGAAAAGCAATAATCAATAATAGCTAGAAAGCCTAAACACAACAAATTGACATCAGTATTCCTCTTCGTCCTCATCTGCTAAAACCAGCAAATCACTGTTACATTCCTCGTATTCAATTACATCCTTAGCCATAAAATTTTTTACCATATCAATAGGTGGCTCATAAGTTATACAAGTGTCATTTTGAAGCTTTAGGCCATACCTTATTTGCAAAATTGCCTCTACGCTCCATACAACCAGGTGGTTCCTCAACTTATTGTGTACTACGTTCATTTGAGAAAATATCCTCTCGACCGAGGCATTAGAGAATGGCAGTGAAAGAAGTGCTAAGTCCAAGGATGAAATATTAGGAAATCTTTTCTGGCCTATTGAATTGCTCTTTTCGTTAATTAATGCCCAGAATGAAAAAAACCTCTTTCATGCAATCTTGAGGCCATTCTCTGAACCATAAAGCCTGCCATTCATTCTCAACTTGGTCTATATCATTAAAAGTTGACCTATTCTTTGCAGCTAATGGGGATATGTTATCTTTGCTCTGAGAGGTAGCATGTTTAGGGTGCAGTTTTCCCAACATTAATAAGTTCTGCATTGTTCTTTAACATGCGTAATTTGAGTTTCTTTAAGAATACATTTTAATGCAGCTGTTCTAAACTCAAATCCAAAATTAATAAAAGACACCGGCATCATATAATCTAAAAATTTTAGCCCAGGAAGTTGTTCAACTGGACACTTTGCAAGATGAGTAGGCTCTAGTATCTACAATTATTTGCATTATATTTCTATACATGATCAATAGATCTTGAGTTAATATCGTAACATCAGCCCTTTTAGCTTGGAACAGCTTATTTACCCCGACTAATTCCTTCAACACCTTCCTAACAAACAGGAAATATAGTTCATTATGAGGGTCTTTATAAGCATCTCTCAATACTTTCGCCATGTGACAACGTTCTGTAGATGCTACTATCTGAAAATGAAGCCTCAGTGCATCCCATTGGTCAATAATAACACTCATAGCCTCTAACCGCGCTAACCAACGAGTTACTGACATCCCTGGTATCTTTTTTGGTTTTTTACTCTCGAGAGTCTGGTATATTTCATTTCTGAATACGTTTAGGACTATTTGAAAACCAATTATGTGACTCACAAATAATGAACTCTAACGCTGTTGGAAGCACTTCAGAGGCTTTGCTGGCAGCAAATGTAGAGAGTGACAGATACACTTAAATACAGTCAAGTCAGGGTTGTCATTTTTCAGCAGGGTTACAAGGGAATGGTGAGAGCCTATTATCAAGCTGGCACCATCACATCCTATGCCTGCCATTTTCTTAAACTGCAATCTATCCTCCTCCAAACATTTCTCACAGTTGCATTAAGTGTGTTTGCTGAGCAGTCTTACAATGGAACCAATCGATAGAATGTATCTACCACTACTTTTTGTTTTACTCTGAAATAGCGAATACTAAGTGATAGACACGAAATGTTGGCTTCATTCGTGCTTTCATCAAGCTGAAATTACTTTCTCCAATATAATTTCTCAGGTATTTAGCAAAGCTGGGTGCAATAACATTTCTTTGTAACCTACCACATTTTGTTCTGTGCAACTTTAAACCTTGAAGACATACAGATTTTTTGTCTAAATGTGGCAGTAATTCTCCCAAATGATCTATCGAGAAGTTAGAAGAATGCTCTGTAATATATATGCAACTTTCAGTTCGGCAACTCTCGTAGGATCTTGAACTTGTGGGACCATGGACTGAGCTATGGAAGGTTGCTGAATAGTAAAGCGAGCCTTTACTATTTCAGAATGCTTTCCACTTTCCTTGTGACCAACAATAGACTTGATATGTGCTTGGAAGACAGAGCCAGTACAAACCTTGCAGCGAGCTTTTGTTGAATCCCCTTCTACAGGCTGTATGTATATGTATATATATATATATATATATATATATATATATATATATATATATATATATATATATATATATATATATATATATATATATATATATATATATATATATATATATATATATATATATATATATATATATATATATATATATATATATATATATATATATATATATATATATATATATATATATATATATATATATATATATATATATATATATATGGGGAACGGGAAAGAAGATAATATTTCTGTCGACGTATCATTCGTATTATCATGGAATAAGTGTTCATACGCACCAAAAGGAGAATCAGACAAAAATAAATAAGTAGTATAAGATTATTAAATATAACTTTCTCATGGTAGTAACATAATTCCAATCTATAATTCCATACCCAAAATGAATTTTTTTTTTGGAAATATATTTTATATTTGCTAATATTATTAGAAATCAAATTTATTAAATTATTTATTAGTCCACAAACAATCCCACAAAAAAATCTTACCCCACAACTACTCCCTAGAAGCCTCATTTCCTCCCCAGATTTAGGGAGTAATCCCATGAAACGGCAACACTGTGAGGAACGTGACCCGACTAACGGGCGACCTGCCGTTAATCCTACCCTCGGGGCACATCCCTGGATGCCGGGGGTAAGAGCTACTGAGAGCGCGGAGCGGGGAGGGTATCTTCAAAAACTCTGGACGAAGAGAGAGATAACCAGTGATCTCCTAAAGAAAGTAGTTCGAAGGTAAGTATTCGTGTTGGAACAAATATATATATATTAATTTCTTGACTTAATCAAGCGGTTCCGTAAACGGAAAGGACGTGTTTATAAAATCTCTCTTATCATGTATCATCATTAATTGATTTTGCATTTTGCTGTTGGTTTCGTCACAACACAGCATTTAATGTTTTTATGTTGACCAGGCTGACATGAGTCTTTTTATAGTTTATATATGACATATGTTTTTGACGTTGTTAATAGTTTATATATGACATATCTGTTTTGACTTTGTTACTGTTTTTAGAATGATTTATTGTTAATTTGTTCTCCTCGTTTATTTATTTCCTCATTTCCTTGCTCAGTGGGCTATTTTTCCCTGTTGGAGCCCTTGGGCTTATAGCATCTTGCTTTTTCCAACTAGGGTTGTAGCTTGGCTTGTAATAATAGTAATGATAATAATTCATGTCGCCAACATTTATTAGTTGTCATAGCTAATGGTTTGGGATATCTTGACTTCCATTCTGTTTAATTACTTTATTTTTATTTTTACAATTTTCTTCTTCACTCAAGGGGTTAACTACTGTACTGTAATTGTTCAGTGGCTACTTTCCTCCTGGTAAGGGTAGAAGAGACTGTTTAGCTATGGTAAGCAGCTCTTCTAGGAGAAGGACACTCCAAACCATTGTTCTCTAGTCTTGGATAGTGCCATAGCCTCTGTACCATGGTCTTCCACTGTCTTGGGTTAGAGTTCTCTTGCTTGAGGGTACACTAGGGCACACTGTTTTATCTCATTTCTTTTCCTCATGTTTTGTTAAAGTTTTTATAGTTTATGTAGGAGATATTTATTTTAATGTTACTGTTCTTGAAATATTTTATTTTTCCTTTTTTCCTTTCCTCACTGGGCTATTTTCCCCGTAAGAACCCCTGGGATTATAACATTATGCTTTTTCAACTAGGGTTGTAGTTTATAAATTTATAATAATAATAATAATAATCATTTCTATTTGCTTTTCAAGTCGTATTGTTTGTGTTTTCCACTTTTTGTCATAAAAGTTATTTATAATTTAGAAATTCCCGAGAAGGTGGAATCTTGGAAAGAGAGAGAGAGAGAGAGAGAGAGAGAGAGAGAGAGAGAGAGAGAGAGAGAGAGAGAGAGAGAGAGAGAGAGAGAGAGCTAGTTTAGTAATATTGGTAAAAGAGGGAAATTCGTGGAACTTTCTTTATCCCTTTGGTGAAAGATTCACTTTTTCAAATTAAAATCTACATGGAACTCAATGTATTTATTTATATTTTTCTTGTGATTTTAAATTTATAAACGGTTGTGTTAGATGTTAAATGTTCTTTATAATATAACGATTGTATTTTTTACAATTGGTAAGACAATAATAAATATTAATCACTTCACAGTACAATCTTTATAACTTAATAATTATTAACATTGTCTTGTATTATAGATTTAAAACAATATGTTGAAAATATTTAAAAACGGTTAATAGTTGACAACACATAGCTTAGGACGTCTTTACGCAAATGTGGAGAAAAATAATTGTTCATTTTCTTATATTAAATTAATAAAAAGTTAACAAGTAGATGGTGATGGAATAACTTGAACATTTGCTACAAAAACTGTATTATAATTTAGACTTTGAAGATCATAATTATTGATGGGGATTTTAAATTAATATTATATTATCTTACTTTCCCTCTCTATCGTACTGTGACAGATTACAATTTTATTAAGATCATTTCAACAATACCGCCCATTGTTTACAAAAAGGATATTACAAAAAAATATATCTTGGTCGAAGCACGTGGGTTATGAGAAATGCAAGAGTTCAAACCATACCTGATATGTATTTTATAATGACATACCATTGAGTGACCTTATTGATACGTTCATGTTGACGTTATTAACCTACGCACGCAAGGTTATTTGTGGCTTGACCTGACCCAAAAGGCCGTTTTTAATCTTTGTGAACAGGACTGCTCAAGGTGGCTTGTGCCTCTTTTTTGCTCTTGCTATTAAGTTTTCCAATACACATATTCGTGTCTTTTAGATAAGATGTTCTTTAAGCCAGTTTTATCTCCAGATAAAATATCAATTGATAATTCGTCTTTACGTTTTGGACAGGTTCGAACATAGTACGATTATGAACTATTTATTTATATAAAAGTTGTTCAATTGATTATTTATTGATAACATATTGACACAGACTTTTTATTGTTGATTGGTGGAAATCTAATAATATTAGAACGATAAGCTATACACGGGGCATTATATTCTGTTAAAGTTTGCCAAGAAATATTGATAACTTTATGAACAAAAACTGCTGCTTCATCCGATCGCCTTAGTGACCACTGAGGTAGCAGCTGTAGGGGATTCAGCATATGAAGCTTCATTTGTGGTGGATAACGGGGGAGGGTGGGCTGTGACACCCTAGTAGCACCAGCCTAACTCGGCTGAATCCCTCGTCAGGCTGGGAGGAGCGGGGAGAGGAAAGGTCCCATACTGTTCCTTTGTTTGATGTCGGCTACTCCTCCAAAATTGGGGGAAGTGCCTTGGTAAATAGAACCAAAAACAGATATTTGTTGACATTTTCGCCTTATCCAGTAACTCTGTAATTAGATAATCTATAAGAAATCAGGCGAGACGATGTTCAGATATCGGGGTGGCAAGATGATCTTACTATGTCTTACATGTATCAAGATTGTTGTTTGCTTAAGACTGTAGGTTATCTATATTAACATGCTTGTTCAAATCCAAAGATGAGATTATGTGGATTGGGTGACATTTGGACTTTGCCAGTCAGCCGAGTCGCACGGAAACAACGGAATTGGTTTGTATTTAAAACTTCTCTCTCTCTCTCTCTCTCTCTCTCTCTCTCTCTCTCTCTCTCTCTCTCTCTCTCTCTCTCTCTCGTATACAGTTTCTGTCTTGTCTCTCCTTGCTCTTTCCAAATTAATTCGTAGTTTATTGTTAGGAATTGTATTTTATCGTTTTATTTCTTAGTAATTTCCTTGAAGTGTTGCTATTTCAATTTAGTTTTTTTGGTTTAATTTTTTTTTCTATTTTCGCTTTCGTATACAGTTTCTGTCTTGTCTCTCTTTATTCTTTCCAAATTGATTTAAAGGTTTAAAGGCTGCTCATGAATGGCAGAGGCAAGGGACAGTGACATTACCCTAGCAAGCAGGTCAATGCCTTAGAGACTGACCATATGTACATATGAACAGCGCCCAAGCTCCCTCTCCACCCAAGCTAGGACCAAGGAGGGCCAGGCAATGGCTCCTGATGACTCAGCAGATAGGCCTATAGGCTCCCCCAAGCCCTCCATCCTTAGCTCACAAGGATGGCGAAGTTGCAGCAACCAAAGAAACTTAACGAGCTTGAGCGGGACTCGAACCCCAGTCTGGCGTTCACCAGTCAGGGACGTTACCACGTCGGCCGCCACAATTATTTTGTTGTTTTGTGTTTCGTTAATTTTCTACTGGAATTGTTACTATTCCGATTTAGTTTGTGTATACAAATACTCTTGTTGAACTGATAATGATTAAGAGTATATAATGCCTCTGTACCATGATCTTCCACTGTCTTGGGGTAAAGTTCTCTTGCTTGAGGGTACTCTCGAGCACACTATTGTCTTATTTTTCTTCCTCTGTTTTTTGAAGTTTTTATAGTTTATATATGGAAGATTTATTTTATTGTTAATGTTCTTAAAATATTTTGTTATAATTTTTAATTACTTCTCTTGTAGTTTATTTATTTCCATATTTCATTTCCCCACTAGGCTTTTTTTTTCCTGTTGGAACCCTTGGACTTATAGCATGCTGCTTTTTCCAATAGTAGGTTGGCCAGAGCACCAGCCAACCGTTGAGATACTACCGCTAGAGAGTTTTGGGGTACTCTTTTGACTGACCAGTCAGTACTACAATGGATCCTTCTCTCTGGTTACGGTTCATTTCCCCATTGCCTACACATGTACCGAATAGTCTGGCCTATTCATTACATATTCTCCTCTGTCCTCATACACCTGACTACACTTGAGATTACCTAACAATTCTTCTTAACCCAAGGGGTTAACTACTGCACTGTAGTTGTTCAGTGGCCACTTTCCTCTTGGCAAGGGTAGAAGAGACTCTTTAGCTATGGTAAGCAGCTCTTCTAGGAGAAGGTCACTCCAAAATCAAACCATTGTTCTCTAGTCTTGGGTAGTGCCATAGCCTCTGCACCATGGTCTCCCACTATCTTGGATTAGAGTTCACTTGCTTGAAGGTACACTCAGGCACACTATTCTATCTTATTTCTCCTCTTGTTTTGTTAAAGTTTTTATAGTTTATATAGGAAATATTTATTCTAATGTTACTGTTCCTGAAATATTTTATTTTTCCTTGTTTCCTTTCCTCACTGGGCTATTTTCCCTGTTGGAACCCTTGGGCTTATAGCATCCTGTTTTTCCAACTAGGGTTGTAAATTAGCAATAATAATAATAATGATAATAATGATATAAACTTTTAAACCAATAGTCTTACATGCCTCTGGTTAATATTATTGGTGTGGGATTTCATTATAGACATGGAGAAATTCATCGAGGAAATAATTGAAACAATAAATAGGTTTTTTTTTTCTAGATAAATTTCAAGTTTCATTAATTTATGCATCCATAATGACCATTTGAAGATCACAAGAATAATAATAATAATAATAATAATAATAATTGTAGTGACCTAATTTCATAAGCATAGACTCCAGTGGCCTTGATTTTCATGGTGGCTGAATTTGAGTGGGTCTAGTGATAAACACGATGATGATAAACCTATAATTATGGTGTTAAGGTCATGGAATCAAAATGTGGATGTTTCTTATACTGTGTTGAATTTCATATTCTTATATTTGCTATGGAAATCTTTAACTCGTGTAAACACACACATTATATATATTATATATATATATATATATATATATATATGTATATATATATATATATATATATATATATATATATATATATTCATGTCAAGCTAAGCGGCATTGCCAGACGTACTACTTGGTCTCTCCCCGATGGACGCGGAGAGACCAAGCAGTTGTACGTCTGGCAATGCCGCTTAGTTTGACATATATATATATATATATATATATATATATATATATATATATATTTCATTTCACGCTAAGCGGCATTACCAGACGTACAACTACTTTCTCTCTCCGTTCTTCGGGCAGGGGAGAGGAAGTAGTTATACCCTGAGGAGAGGGGCCATTCCGATAGGTACACTAGGAAATCACAATTGCCTTGTTGTAGTTAGGACGGGTTGAATCTGTATATATATATATATATATATATATATATATATATATATATAACGTTATATATATGTAACTTGAAGCATCTATAACCAACAAAAGGGAGCATTCCTTTATTACTTAGTCGTATACTTTACTTCACTATGTACAAAAAGACCACTATAGCTGATTTAGTCATATTTTAATGAATAGGCCTACCTTCTCTGCTATTGTGTCAAGGCGGGTTTAC
This sequence comes from Palaemon carinicauda, assembly GCF_036898095.1. Lineage (NCBI taxonomy): Eukaryota > Metazoa > Arthropoda > Malacostraca > Decapoda > Palaemonidae > Palaemon > Palaemon carinicauda. The sequence goes on from NC_090726.1 coordinate 192,182,118, forward strand.
ACGGTCGAACGCGGTTCGACAGACATGTGTTTGAAGTGATGTTCGAACGTGTGAACGGGGTATTTGGTTGTCGAACACGTTCGTCGAACGGTTCGAAGAAATTCTATTCTCGCATTGTGGGCGTGGCTTCATTGTCCACAAACCCTCTGCAATTGTGACTGACTCCGCCTCTTCAACCCGTTTGACAAGCAGGTTCGACAACCCGGTTCGACGAACCGTTCGACTGTATAAACCCCGATTTATGTTTCGAATATCGCAAGCTCCGGTCTTCACTCGTCTTATATTTTGCCCAGCTTCCCTTATATGTTTTCGGCTATTATCAGTCTTTATATATATATATATATATATATATATATATATATATACTGTATATATATATATATATATATATATATATATATATATATATATATATATATATGCGCCATTGGGTTTATAACATCATGCTTTTCCAACCAGGGGCTAAGGCTATAGCTTTGCTAGTAATAATAATAGAAATATATATATATATATATATATATATATATATATATATATATACCGTATATAAATACAGTGTATATATATATACAGTATATATATATATATATTATATATACATATATCTATAATATATGTATATATACATATATATACACATACATACATACTATATATAATACACGCACGCATATATATATATATATATATATATATATATATATATATACGCACACATACACAAACAAAATAACAAATGCAGCCGTTTCTAGTCCACTTCAGGACAATAGCCTCAGACATATTCAAGTTTTGGGTTTTTCCCATTTTTCATCAACACGCTGACCATTACGGATTGGTGATTGTGGGAGATTTCCATCTGATCGCTCACAGCAGACCAATCTAGTATGGTGGCCCTGACTAGTACAGCTTTGCTGATCATGTTGATACGCAAACTCTAGTTAAGGTAACCCCACTAAAATTATATTTGCTCCTTGTTAATAACACACACACACACACACACACACATATATATATATATATATATATATATATATATATATATATATATATATATATATATATCGTTAAAATAAACTGATTCTCTTTTGTTAGTATTGTCTGGCTTCTGTCATTTGTTACCTTAAAATTGGATCTGAATAGACTGAAGCGATGGTTCTCCACGAGAACCACGTGGGTGGAAACAACACATACAGAAACAGCTGTGTATTTACTACTATAAGGAATCAGGGATGGGTAAGATCAGGGTTAACCCTGGGTAAGATGAACCAGGTCCTGGATGAACCATGGCTCGCCAAAAGCATCGTGGTTGGATTTGAGATCCATTGGATTAAATTAGGATTTTCACCGTAAGGAAAAGGGGATTTTTAACTTAATGAAACAGGAATTTTTAACTTAGGGGAAAAGCGAGTTTTGACTTGAGGAAAAAGGAAAAAGGGAATTTCAACTTAGGGAAAATGGATTTTTTAACTTCAGGTAAAAGCGATTTTAACTTAGGGGAAAGGGAAGTTTTGGCTTGAGGAAAAAGAAATTTTCAACTTAAGGGAAAATGGATTTTTAACTTAGGGAAAAAGAGATTTTTAACTGGGAGAAAATGGATTTTTAAGTTAAGGAAAAAAAGATTTTTACTTGGGGAAAATGGATTTTTAACTTGAGGAAAAAGATATTTTTAACTTGGGGAAAATGAATTTTTAACTTAAGGAAAAAGAGATTTTTAACTTAGGGAAAATGGATTTTTAGCTCAAGGAAAAGGGTATTTTTAAGTTGGGGAAAAAGGAAGTTTTATCTTAGGATGGCGTCCCTTGAAGATATCCTTCAAAATGACTAAATATCCTTCCAATAAAAAGTTATAAAACTCTTATAGAAATTAACCAGCTTTCGCAAATTTTTCAGTAAAATGCACATTAATTAATTTACCTTGAAGCGTGTCTATTAACCTGTATATAGAGAAAATTAATTTTTCTATTATTAAAACGCACAGTATAAAACGTTTAAGAAAATAAGTAATCTATCCAAAGCTATCCAATCAAACTACACGAATATCCATATGATTAATAAATACTATTTAAAAAATTTATTATTATACTAACCTCCCTCTTTGAAATTTAAAATCATATCAAGCATCTTCTGGGGAAACAAACAAACGGAGAATCATAAATGGTCCGTTACTGAATTGCCTGGAGGCAAAATGGCGTACTGTATACCAGATCATAAACCCTGGTATGGCTTATACCTGGGAAGGGACTTAGGATATTTTGGCTTCTTGCTTGAAAATTGGAATGATGTTAACTGCATTTTATTTCGATTGTAATAAAGTTTGCTATTATCAACAGGGAGAATATTTCAATGTATATATATATATATATATGTATATGTATATATATAATATATATATATATATATATATATATATATATATATATATATATATGTATATGTATACATATACACACTCACAAGAGTGGATGGACAAGTTTGAGGCCTTTGTCTTGTGGTGGACCATCTACGACTAATGATATATATATATATATATATATATATATATATATATATATATATATATGTATATATATATGTATATATATATATGTTTGTGTATATATGTATATACATACATATATACACACACATATATATATACATACATGCATACATACATACACACAAGGGTGGAAAGACATGTTTGAGACCTTTTTCCTGTGGTGGACTAGCTACGACTGATTATTTATGTGTATATATATAAATATATAATGTATATATATATATGTGTGTGAGTGTACATGTATATATACATATATATTTTAAACTGAAGTGGTCAAACGCTTGACCTTAAAGGGTAAGACAATGTACCAGGGGAGGTCTAATTATGTCCTTCAATTGTATCAGTGTCTCTCTATATCCTCCTCATGTCTAATGGTCAGGAGTGTTTACAAACATTCTCGTGCATCCAGTCCTGTATTGTTAAATTGATTTGATCAATACGGAAATTTTTAAACTAACATACTTTAAATTTCGTGATTCCTTGCGACTTGTTAAAGACATTTTTTCCATAATTTGATATACTATGTTTTTATTTTTTTTACTTGTTTTGGTAACTATGTTTTTATGAAAGTTTTACTCACGCATGTGTATACATACACACACACACACACACACACACACATATATATATATATATATATATATATATATATAATATATATATATATATATATATATATATATATATTTATATATATGTATTATATATATATTTATATATATGTATTATATATATGTAGATACATTTATTTATATATATGTATTATATATATGTAGATACATTTATATATATATATATATATATATATATATATATATATATATATATATATACATATATATATGTGTGTGTGTGTATATTTATGTTCTTGGAGGCTTGAACATAGAGTATTGTTATAAAAGTTATAATTGAATTTGCGGTAAATTGTTATTTGTGGAATTGATACCATGATTTTCTGTATGAAAACCCTAACTTACTCGTGAGGGAACCTGACGCCAATAGCACGCAGCCTCTCAATCAATAAGTCTGCGAGGGAAGCGGAACTATAAAAGCTGGGTCTTTATTCCCGGTCTGTGGTTATTCTTTGTCAAACGGAGTGCTTAAGTAAAAGGAATTTTTGATTCACGACTAATATTTGAAATTTCTCATAATTTTGTATTCACAACATGGGCACAATCGGTAGAAAAGAGAATAATAAAGTTATTTTGATGCCAGCATGGGTAACTTCGAAACACAGTTCGCCATTATTTCCAGGAATGCCCAAGTCGCCAACATATCTATTTTTTGAAATGTTGACGCCGTAGAATCGAAGATATGGCAAGCAGAAATCAACTGTAAAACCTATAGATTTAATGAATATCACTGAACAATAATATAAATATAAAACTCCTCACCTTCTGTCGCAGTTGTGAAGCCCAAGATAGAGACGAACAATATAGCGCACGGCCATATTTTCGCCATATCTACTTTGTAAACAAACCCTGAGTCGTTGGAGCTCTGCGTCTAACTACACAAGAGAAAGAGAAACTAAATCTGCTTGCTCTTATCCTCCCCGGGCGCTTGGGAATGAATGAATCAGCACCTCAGTCCTCACCTCAGGGTTCGGGCCCTCAGTTGTGCTGACGCTGTCTGTCACGTGGTTGACCCAGAGATTTTGGGGGGTGGGGGTTGGGATTTGCCTTTACCGCTGCTCCTAGTTACTGATAATCCTTAAGTTTATTAATTTTTTTCTGTTGAGTCTAGGGTTTATCTGTGTTATTCGAAGATAAGATCCATGAGAAATTATTATTTTTCCTAATATATTTCATTAGTTCTTCGGATATTGCATTATTTTATTTCATAATAGTACGATAAGATATGGTAATGTAAGTTATGAGTAGATTTCCTAATTATTTCGTTTGTGTGTCGAAGTTGTTATTATTTCGAGTTGTTTTCGTTTGTGTGATGCGTATTGGCATTTATAAACTGATAAGACAATCTGATTCTGATATTGAACTACAAGTGTGCTATGTTATCCTGATAACACACCTCTCTCTCTCTCTCTCTCTCTCTCTCTCTCTCTCTCTCTCTCTCTCTCTCTCTCTAGTTAGGAATTCGAGTGGAAATACATTTGAATTATTATTATTATTATTATTATTATTATTATTATTATTATTATTATCAATTGGAAAAGCAGAATGATTTAAGGCCAGGGGCTCCAACATGGAAAACAGCCCAGTGAGGAAAGGAATCAAAGAAAAATAAAATATTAAAATAAATATCTCCTATATAAACTATAAAAACTTTAACAAAAAATGAGGGAGAGAAATAAGATAGAATAGTGTGCCCGAGTGTATTACAATAAGTGTTATACAGTAAATGCCACAAACTTATACAAGAAGTATAGTTGGGGGGGGGGGGGATGATATAGGTTCACCTGCTGACGTCAACGGCAGTCATTGCCTGGCCTTCCCTGATCCAAGCTTGGATGGAGAGGGGCCTTGGGCGCTGGTCGTTTTTTAATGGTCAGTCTCTAGGAAATTGTCATGCTAGCTAGGGCATTATCATTGGCCTTTGCCTCTGCCATTCACGAGGGGCCTTTAAACCTGTAAAGTATATGGTAGCTTATTGTTTTCCCGAAGCATTGTTTTGCAAAGAGTTTAAAGGACAGATATTTCCACACAGGTTCCAAAGTCCTCCATGAGTCGCAGTAGGCCGTAAGATACGTGGGTCATAAAAATCATCATAAATTTGCAAATTACAAGTGAATTTTCAGAAATATATAGGTTTAAAGGTCGTTCATGAATAGCAGAGGCAAGGGACAGAGTGGGCATTTTCTAGTTACATAACACAAGGCATCCGGTGATATATATATATATATATATATATATATATATATATATATATATATATATATATATATATATATATATATATATGTGTGTGTGTGTGTGTGTGTGTGTGTGTAAAAGAAACACATGGAAAATGGAATAGAAAATATTAAGATTAAGCCCTGGCTAGTTTCTTGACTCTTCCTCAGAGGACTGTGTGTGTATAGCCTATATGATTGCATAAATATGCACATATTTAGATAGAAAGACATATATACAGTACTATTTATGTATGTGTATTATATATGTATGTATACATCTCCACACACACATTTAGAGTTTGCTGGAGGCTAATAATAATAAGATTATACGAGTTGCTGACCTGGGTTTGTAAGGTATGCCTGGAAGATGGAAAAATTACTAAGCAACAGGGAAAGTAATAAGTGCTGCCTTATATAAAATACGGGTGTTGGATGTAACAGAAATTTACAAGGGAATAAACTGTTATTATGTTTACGTTTTTATAGTCTATAAGTGGAAGATCTATTTTAATGTTGTTAATGTTCTCAAGTTTTATATTGTTCATTATTTCTCTCTTAGTTTATTTCTTTATTTCCTTTCCTCACTGGGCTATTTTCCCTGTTGGAGCCCTTGGGCTTATAGCATCCTGCTTTTCCAACTAGGGTTGTAGCTTAGCAAGTAATAATAATAATAATAATAATAATAATAATAATAATGTTCACTGAAGAAGTGTATATCAGGATTTTAAATCAGAACGTCAAACAGATAAAGGAACTGATGGAGGGAGTGTGTGAATACAGAAAAAGGAATATGTTTAAGGAATAAGAGAAATTTTATACTCATAGGGAAAAGTTATATGGGGCATACAACAAAGCCCGTATTTCTGATGATTATATCTATAGAGGCATTGAGGAGAATGTTTGGAATTTATCTAGATTATAGTGAATATGGGACAATTGAAAGTAACTGGAGCTGTCATTTGTACGAAAGAGGCATATGTAATTGCTTTATATATACTAAAATTGAGTTAACTTTCAAGTACTTTTGTCTTTTTTTATTCCTTGAATTGAACTTTTGTGTATTAAGCTCAATACAAATTATGCAAGTTTTTACGTGTAATTACCCCTTTAGACATTGATGGTAAAATATTGTAAACAATGATTTACATGAGACCGAAAAAGTGTGAATTTCTAATGGTATCCTAAGATTTTCAATTGATTGTTATATATAGTCATAATAAAATACCGTATATGATCTCTCCCATATTTTCTTAATTTTTTAATTCGATTATTTTTCTTTTCTTTTCAGGTTAGTCCACCGAGAAATAGAAAAATTGAGTCCCGAATGTGAAGCTAGGCTTGTTATAAGGTAAAGGTAATTTTACCAAGTTATAAACCTATTTAAATTTGATAATTTTTCAACTTCTCTATTATCTTCTGCGTCATCGAAGAATATTTATTTTCGAATGTCTTGGGGCTACGAAGTATGTTAGAGGCCTACGTTGTTTTTGTGTTTGAAGGAAAAGGCCTACGTGGGTTTTTTGTTGTTGAAGGAAAAGGCCTACTTTGTTTTTTGTGGTTGAAGAAAATGGCTTACGTTATTTTTGTATTTGAAGGAGTAGGCCTACGTGGGTTTTTGTGGTTGAAGGAAAAGGCCTACGTTGTTTATGTAGTAGAATCAAAAACTTTATTTTTTTTATTTTTATAAACACAATCATATAAAAATGCAATC
>NC_090726.1:192194218-192246718 GCF_036898095.1 Palaemon carinicauda
TAACAGCCATGTCTTCTCCATCATAAGGCTCAATACTACACAGTATTCTAGAAGTTTTATTCCGGCTATGACCACATTGTGGAATGATCTTTCTAATAGGGCAATTGAATCGATGGAACTTCAGAAGTTCGAACTTGCAGCGAATGTTATGTTCAATAGGCAGACTTAATATATGAATGATCTATTTCAACTCATTCCCTGTTGGAGCCCTTGGGCTTATAGCATTCTACTTTTCCAACTTGGGTTGTAGCTTGGCTAGTAATAAAAAGTGCAAGCCTTTGGTGAAAGAAACTATAACTTCGTTAAATTTATTCAAACACTGCAGCACTGTTTCGATGTAACTGTCTTTATCAAGTGATTACTGATTAACACAAGTTTACAATTCCTTTTATATATGAGGTGCTACAAAATTTTTGACTAATCATTTTGAAATTATATTCTCTGGAAAATAAAAAAAATATGGAAAATTTGAAAATATTTCAAATTTCAAAGATCCTTAGATTATAAGGAGGATATTGTCTGATTATATATTTATATACATGTAAATACATAGACATTCGGTCACATATACAGTAAACATATCCGTACCACTTTCTGCTTGAAGGGAGCGTATATTTAGAATCCCTTTGAATCTTCAATGTTGACGTTTGGAGGGAGATGCTTACAGTTCCAGCTATTATAACTGTAGTGAACAATTTGGGTTCCATCAATTAACCCTTTCAGTTAAGGTTTCCTGTTGTGGATATCAATATAGTGTTTGTTTCTTGCCCCTGATTTTTGTGGGTCGGCATACATTTTCAGTGTGTCTTGGTAGTGTGTCCCATGTCGTCTTTTCTTTGAGATTTACACCTCTCCAGGCATGAAAACTTATAGAATACGTTTGTACACGACGCTTCCTTTCGTCCTTATGGGGTGATATTGTTCCTCATTAGAAGAGCCTCAGTTAAGTTGGGTTTGCTATATATTCTAAGTTTTACCTTCTGGTAAGGGGCTTATGGGGCAATACCGCGTTTCATCTTAGTAGGCCGATCCAAAGCTAAGACAATGGTAGTTTTCGGCGTCATGGGTTTTCAAATGTTGAATTTTTTCGTTATGGCCTCTTCTATCATGATGTTTGGATATCCGTTATTGGTTGCTAGTTGTTGAACTCGGATATGTCCAGTGTCTGTCTTTCCAAATTACTGACTTTTTGTATGCTGCAGGGCATTCACCTTTAGCCTTTAAGGATCTTCCTGCATCGGTTGATTTATTATATACTTGTATCAGGAATTAGTCATCTTGTTGAGTGAAATTGAGAACGGAATTTCTACTAAGTTGGTCAGCTAATTTTTGTCTCTTCTTTTCTTTTTGTTATGATGAATATGTCAGCAACATAACGTCCATAGGTTTTTGACTTCTTGTGCTGTAGGAAGGCCTTTTCTTCGATGGATGCCTTATGCATGTTAGCAAATAGATTTTCAAGTGGAGATTCCATGGCTAAATCATCTATTTGTCGAAATAATTTTCCACGGGAAAGAGTGACGGAGCTTTTATAGTACTGGACTTCCATATGTCTCTAAGAGCATCCTCAGATATGGGTAGTGGTTCCATGTTGGAGTGCATTAAGTACCAAACGTATCTTGATTCAAGGTTACAATCAAAATGTATTTCTGAAAAGATATTACTTTTTCTAAACTACCCATATGAATTTTATCTCCTGTTCAGTTATTCTACAACATTATTAGTGTCGGATTACAGTGCTCTGAAACAGAAAATTTTGTGTCAAAGCTCATCACCTTTATTCAGTTCCATTGAAATCAAGAATAAAATTTATTCTAGTAAATCAATTTGAGAGATGTTAATTCTAGACCACTGACTCCACAACGGCAGTACTCTGAAATGTCAAATTAAAATTACAAGTGTTCATTCTCTTTGTTCCAGCTTAAGGATTTTCACTAATTGCTCAGGCACTTAGTAAGAGTAGTTAGCGAAAATCGTCATTTTAAGGCCAAATATAACTGGTATTGGTGTTTATTTTGAATGTAAGAATTGTGTGTATTATGAAGATAATTCTCGACATCAAACTGTTCAAGAGACATTGAAGAAAGCTTTATTAGTATTTACAAGAATTATTTTGACACATTTTAGGTGATGTGTCTTATAACTATCACAAAACTCATCTGCTGTACGTATTTGATTCATAAAGTCTATGAGTTTAGTCGGTAAACTCACACTTTGACTAAAGAAATTGATGCTTATAATACAAAGTGTAAAGTGAAAACCACATGATTTATACTAGAGATAACTGTCTCTTCACTAGAGACGTATTTAAAGAGAATTAGAAATGAAAAAGTGTCAGCTACTTGAAACTGAATTCGAACTGATGAAATGATATGCATCTCCAGGTTGGATTGTAATGACTTTGCAAGTTTTGTTTTGCTAAGATGTATAATTTATCCCTTTTTCACTGTTTACAATACATAAGTGGTTGCTGTTGCCTTCCAAACTTGATCCAAACATTTACTTCTTTATATAAAATACATAATCTATTCCTCTTTAGCTTTCAAAGCAGATTTTATGGCTCCAGTAGTATGAACTTGAGATTTGTGGGGTAATGCTTTTATATATTAATTTTACTTTGAAGTTATGTCCTTAACATTATGGCAAGGTCAATTTGCTTGAAGTAGGTAAGTGAAAAGATGCAACTATTTGAATGATATGGCTGGAAATTTCCTTCATTCTCTTGTGGTGGTTTCTAGGTCAAAGTTGCATTGTAAAGAAATTTACTCTTCTCCATTACTTTCTCCCTAAAATCTTATTACTCTGTTTATGTACCTTTATATTTTTGTGTTTTCTTTACACAATTCTGTACTGTATTGAACTATATAGTCTATAGTCAGAATCTCTTCCTGGTTCCTTCAACCTTCATAACTAAGGTTGTTTTATATTTCGTATCCATTATTCTCGATTTTGTTAATCACCAATTTCATAGTTTAAATGTTTAAAGGCCACTCATGAATGGAGGAGGCAAGGGACAGTAACATTGCCCTATTAAGCAGGACAATGCCCTAGAGACTAACTATATATACATATGATCAGCGCCCAAGCCCCCAACTCCACCCAAACTAAGACCAAGGAGGGCCAGGCAATAGCTGCTGATGACTCAGCAGATAGACCTATAGGTTCCTTCAAACCCCCCATCCTTAGCTCACAAGGCTGGTGAGGTAGCAGCGACCAAAGGAACTAACAAGCTTTAGCGGGACTCGAATCTCAGTCTAGCGTTCACCAGTCAGGGACGTTACCACATCAGCCATCACAACCGTTATAAGGAGTGGATATTTATTATAGGTTTTCACTGCTTCTAATTCAAAGAGACAGATAACATAATTAGTACAAATATTTAATTGAAGATTAGAGAACATTGAGTTAATAAAGCTACTACATACATCTTTAACAAAATATCTATGAGACTACACATTTTACTTTCTTATATTCTAGTGTCTAGAAGATTCCTTTACTGTTTTAAATCTGTAAAGGTATTATGTACTGTATAGTTTATACTGTACTGTATTATGCTTTCTAGAAAGTTTGTTCTGATATAAAGTACTGTATATTATTATTATTATTATTATTATTATTATTGTTGTTATTGTTGTTTTTATTATTATTATTATTATTATTATTATTATTGTTATTATTGTTATTATTATTATTATTATTTTTATCATTATTATCATTATTATTTTTATTGTTATTATTATTATTATTATTATTATTATTATTATTACTAGCTAAGCTACAACCGTAGTTGGAAAAGCAGGATGCTATAAGCCCAAGGGCTTCAATAGGGAAAAATAGCCCAGTGAGGAAAGGAAATAAGAAAATAAATAAACTCAATGAAAAATAATAAACAATTAGAATAAAATATTTTAAGAACAGTAACAACATTAAAATAGATCTTTCATATATAAACTATAAAAAGAGACTTAAATCAGCCTTTTGAAAATAGAAACATTTGCTGCAAAGTTGAACCTTTTGATTTTTTATCTTCAGGTGATGGTGTTCTTAGACAAATGGTACTACATTGGATTCTTCTCTCTGGTTACTGTTCATTTTCCCTTTGCCTACATACACACACTCAATAGTCAGGCCTATTCTTTACATACTTTCCTCTGTCTTCATACACTCAAGGGATTACTGCACTAGTTGTTCAGTGGCCACTTTCCTCTTGTTTAGGGTAGAAGGGACTCTTTAGCTATGGTAAGCAGCTCTTCTAGGAGAAGGACACTCCAAAATCAAACCATTATTCTCTAGTCTTGGGTAGTGCCATAGCCTCTGTACCATGGTCTTCCACTGTCTTGGGTTAGAGATCTCTTGCTTGAGGGTACACTCGAGCACACTACTCTATCTTATTTCTCTTCCTCTTATTTTGTTAAAGTTTTTATCGTTTATATAGGAGATAATTATTTTAATGTTACTCTTCTTAAAATATTTTATTTTCCTTTTTTCCTTTCCTCACTGGGCTATTTTCCCTGTTGGAGCCTTTGGGCTTATAGCATACTGCTTTTCCAACTAGGGTTGTAGCTTTGCTAGTAATAATAATAATAATAATAATAATGATAATAATGATAATAAGGATCTTTAAAGGACATTATCGGTAACGATTAGGTGTCAATACTTAAGGAAGAAATAAGGAAACACTTTCGGTTATTGTTTTATACACTTTAATATTAGTATAAAAAGGCCTTATAAAATTGTTTTGATACCATGATTTTGTTTACATTCTACAAGTATTTTATACACTTACGTTTATTTATTATTATTTTTTTGTTTAGAGTTTTCCATTGTATTTATCATTCAGACACATTCAGAGAATGACAAGAAGAGATACTTTTTTATAGTTTGTTTTCTTTTTATCATACAGGATGTGAATTATAAAGATACCATAATGAAGAACATCAGTGAAGACTTGTAACTTTTTTTTTCTTTTTTTATCACAAAGGCTAAATCTAATACTCTCATTTCTGTACTGCAAAATGCTTCTAGTTATCCGCTATGTTTTCTTGTACCTTCCTCTGAAACTTTTCTATTGCATTTATTGTTCTTTTTTATGTTTTTCCTTTGTAAAATCGTAAAGGCTAAAACTGATACTATCAATTTTATACTGCAAATTGTTTACTTTTAACCTAGTTTTTCTTGTACTTTCCTCTGAAACTTTTATTTCATATTTCGCCTCCACTTGCCTCAGTGAATCAGAGAGATAAAACTTTTACTAAAACTGGAAGAGAAGCTGGAGAAGCTGATGGTTTCAAATCTTCCCAATTTACTCAAAGATAATGTTATTCTATGTAGATGTGACACGTTTGGGTATGAGACATGGTTCTTTCGTGCTATCTTCTTCTTCTCTTGCTTCTCTCTTCTTTCTTCTCCTTGTTTGCTTCCTTCGCCTGGAAATAGATGATAAAACATGCAAAGTCAATCAAAGATTATTGACTATGTAAAGTTCAAACATGTACTTTTGCATTGTCATGCAAAGATTAATGACTATGTAAAGTTCAAACATATACTCCTGCATAGTCAATTAAAGATTATTGACTATGTAAAGTTCAAAAATGTACTTGTGCCTTGTCAATCAAAGATTAATGACTATGTAAAGTTCAAACATATACTCCTGCATAGTCAATTAAAGATTATTGACTATATAAAGTTCAAACTTGTACTTGTGCATAGTTAATCAAAGATTATTGACTATGTAAAGTTCAAACATGTACTTGTGCATTGTCAATTAAAGATTAATGACTGTAAAGTTAAAGTATGTACTTGTGCATTGTCAATCAAAGATTAAGGACTATGTAAAGTTCAAACATGTACTTGTGCATTGTCAATCAAAGATTAATGACTATGTAAAGTTCAAACTTGTACTTGTGCATAGTCAATCAAAGATGGTGGAATATGTATAGTTACAATATCCAATTGATAAGTATCGAAACGTATTGCATTAGTAATGTAATATACAGTATTTGTAAGAGTGTACATTTTCTTGGATCTTTTAGATGTGTACATATGCTTGGCTCTTTTAGATGTGCCCATGAATTTGATCCTTTAGGTATTTGATCTGGTGTTAGACCCGAAAGTGCACTCTGGCTAATCATTAAGGGGGCTAAAACTCATAAATTCCACAAAATATTTCAAGGGGAAAATGGATTGTCAGAAATTCAGTAGTACAGATCTATAATGCACATTGTAGCCTAGTGCTTATTGTATAGGCTTACAATAGAAGACTGAAATGGATTGTCTATGTAACATTTACACATTAGATCCTGTGACACTACCCATAAGACCCTGAATACTCTCAATTAGGTACTTCATTTTTTTCAAAAGCAAGGACAGGGCCTGTTCAGATGACAAACAATAACACCTTACAAACCTGTAAACTATAAGTTTATTTAAACATCTGACCATCATTCTTTTAAGTAAACAAACCCATTTATAAGTAAAGTTTTAAATATATAGAATATGATCTCCAAATTCTTGTGAATAATTTTTCTAGTAAACATAGTTTATGGCCATTATAGTTCTTTGCACTGAATAGACAAGATTGTAAAACTTCCATATTAACCCCATGAAAAGGATTTGTGGTAAAGAGAGTTCTATATGAGAAAGCGATTGTACTAGCTGTGATGTATGGATCGGAGTTGTGGGGAATGAAAGTGATGGAGAGACAGAAATTGAATGTATTTGAGATGAAGTGTCTAAGGAGTATGGCTGGTGTATCTCGAGTAGATATGGTTAGGAACGAAGTGGTGAGAGTGAGAAGGGGTGTAAGAAATGAGTTAGCAGCTAGAGTGGATATGAATGTGTTAAGGTGGTTTGGCCATGTTGAGAGAATGGAAAATGGCTGTCTGCTAAAGAAGGTGATGAATGCAAGAGTTGATGGGAGAAGTACAAGAGGAAGGCCAAGGTTTGGGTGGATGGATGGAGTGAAGAAAGCTCTGGGTGATAGGAGGATAGATGTGAGAGAGGCAAGAGAGCGTGCTAGAAATAGGAATGAATGGCAAGCGATTGTGACGCAGTTCCGGTAGGCCCTGCTGCTTCCTCCGGTGCCTTAGATGACCGCGGAGGTAGCACCAGTAGGGGATTCAGCATTATGAAGCTTCATCTGTGGTGGATAACGGGGGGAGGTGGGCTGAGGGCCCCCTAGCAGTACCAGCTGAACTCGGTTGAGTCCCTTGTCAGGCTGGGAGGAACGTAGAGAGTAGAGGTCCCCTTTTTGTTTATATTTCATTTGTTGATGTCGGCTACCCACCAGAATTTGGGGAAGTGCCTTGGTATATGTATGTATGTATGTATATCCATGAAAGACAACACTTTTTAACATGGAAATAAATCTACACACTTTAGAATGAGAGCTCTTCACTCTCTGCTGGTACAAGTTAATAGGCTTATTTAAATTTGCAATCCAAATTGGTTTTGTATATCCAGGCAATATTTTCTCCTACCCATTGAAGTACAACCGTCATTTTCATATTGATTGTGATTATAGATTTTTATTGATTTATCATTTGTCAGGAGTCAACTAAGTTTTGTTTATTTACACTTAGTTTGTATATATATATATATATATATATATATATATATATATATATATATACAGTATATCCCTTTCTGAGTGGGGATACTTTAACGTAAAAGGGTTTACGTATAGCCATGATAAAAGAAGCTGTACTAGTCGGGGCCACCCATACTAGGTTGGTTTGTTGTTATCGATCATACGAAAATCTTGCACCATCACCAGTCCCCACTGGCCAGCGTGGTGATAAAAACACGAGACATGAATTAACACATCTGAGGTCTTTGTCCCGCAGTGGAATACAAACGTCTGCATTTGTTGTTGTTGCTGTTGCTGTAGATAATATATATATATATATATATATATATATATATATATACAGTATATATATACATATACATATATATATATATATATATATATATATATATATATATATGTGTATATATATATATATATATATATATATATATATATATATGGTGTGGATCTTAATGGGATAGAATTTGGTTGCAGAGTACCCTAGTAGTGGGAATTTGTTTAGTTAAGATGTGCTAGTTAGCGTATTATACTGAAATAGACCTTTTCGTGATTTATTTCATTCCTGTTTTATATTTTCTAAACCAAAATCTGAACAATGCAAAATTCGGGGTGAAAATTAGGGCATTAAATCCGGAAATGAAACTTATGCCAACAACGTGAACTTGACATAACATTGTGATTGTTCAGAATATTGTTATACTTGATAACTACTGATCTGTACTGCTACTAATGTACTTACAAGAAAATCATGGTTAGCAAAATGAGGACTGCCCCACATGCTATGATGCCCACAAGAGTTGCAACAATGATGGTGACTGTTTCAGAGTCTGGTAGATTGCCTGCAAAGAGAAGTAAAATGTGAAGCGAATCATTAAGAAATTAGTTATAAGAAGTTTAGTTAAATAAAAGTGAAAAATAATCAATTTAATTGCTATTGGCATAGTCTAGCTATTTGATTTTAGAAGTGAAACTTTTAACGTTTAGGGTTGATTTACACTATTGGCCCGGTCGCGCTCTGCTCTCGCTCCAGTCACGGTCCGGTCAAATATTGCTACATGATTTTAAATTGAAGCATTCACACTAGCACTCCAGTCCGCTTTTGCTTCAGTCCGCTTTCGCTCCAGTCTCGCTCCGGTTATGATAGAAAAAAATCAATATGTACAATAACAGGATAATGTTCACTGCCTAAATACATTTCCAAGTATTGCTGGAAAATATTCCTATACCATTATGCTTTTACCTTATATTTGTAATTTTGCCAAGACACTAATCGGACCGAAAGTGTGAACAACCCTTAATGTAATCTTTAAGTGTGGAGGACTTCGAGTAGTGATGTATATCAGTTAACAATTTAGAAGTTATGTGTAATAAATACTTTAAAGCTATATGTTCAATAAATCTCAAGATATTCTTACAAGAATACAAACCTTCACCGTTAATATAGAAATACAGAGTTACCTGGCACAGGCAAGAAACTTTTATTTAAAGCTTTTTATCATGGTAAATTGGTCGATTAATATCCGATAGTTAAGGCATGGTATTACTACCCATCCCACTGTAAACCTTACATACATTTTGTAGCAGAATTAGTCTTTACATTATTGGAACTAAATGCACTAATGTGGACAAGCTTTGGTTTTGACTATTGCCTGTTTTATTTATTTTAGCTATGGACCTCTGGAATGGTGGAAGGCTGTTCAAACAAAAAGTGTGTGGTTGAAGTGTCAAGGGCGAAAGGGAGTGTATGCACATGCTTTATATCGCTCTTGGTGATGGATCCTCAATCTCGCTTGTCCCTTTGACAGGGACCAGGTCACCATAGTCTACCTAGAACCTTAAAATTGAAATGTTTTCTCTTTTTTTTCTTCTGCTCTTTCTGCAGACTTTGATTCAGTTTATTCTCCCCGGGCTCTTGGCTTATGGGGGACATCTGACCAAAGAAGATAGAACCTTTAGCCTGTGCTGCGATGAGACAAATGGCTAGCCAGTGCCTATCCATGGTCTGGGTTCTGACTGAGCACTTTTACTACTCACCTCTGCTACTACACAGTTGGCTACTCTGAATGTTTTGATGCAGTCTGACGTTGAATACAGTACGGCCATCTATGGCATGGCTGGTGAGATTTGTGTTGTGCAGTTATAGAGTGTATCTGTATAGCCTTGTGGTCAGTAACGGTTCTTTTAAATGTTCTTACTCCGGAATTCTTCGTGGAACCCCCCTCTGCAGCTGCTAAGGCTATCAGTAAAATGTTTCATGATCATATAAAATACCAGGATTTTTCATATCTCTCAGGACATTCTTCTGTCCAATTGTTAAGTCTAGGAATTAGAGGTTGAAATCACATAAAAAAAGTAAAACCACAAATACACTCCTAACTCTTCTTTTCTAGATATCCAATTCTTCCTCTTATTTTTCCTCATCTTCTCTGTCTTAGGATAGGTTAAAGAATCGAGAAGACAAGGATTCTTTCCTTTGCAAAGAAGTTGAAAAGATCTTCATTAGAGTATATGTCAGGTTCATAGGTATGCTTGCTTCTTTTTGCTGACTGGATCTTTTCTGTCCCAAATTCTTTTTTTTTTCTACTCTACTTCTCTCAGTAGCTGTAGAGAGAATAGTTCTTTCTTTGTATGATAAACGTTCTGCTTCTTAGGAACATCTACATAAGGCTCACAGGCACTAGTACAAAAACCCATCCGTAAATGAGTTACACTCGCCCCCTTTGTCTTTGTCTCTAGCACCTTGGGATGATTGCAATACATGTTACCATTTTCTAATGCACACATGCTAATATTATTGGTGTCTTCCCAAAACCCAGTATTTGGTATACTGACTCTGATTCTGATATTGTACATATACTTGAAGTTTTGGTGAGAATTGAGTTCATTATACACCAATGTGTTCCAATCATGGCCAGGTCTCAGGCTTTGTCAATTCCAGATATTTTACTTGGTGCCACAGTCCTGTGGATGGTCACTGTTTGGGTTGATGACTCTGTCTTTGTATTATGGAAGGGCTCTTCTCAGCCTACTAGACCCTTGGTGTGATTGGAGTGTAATATGAATGAAAATCCTCTGCGTGCTGACTTGTACAAGTACTTTTGGTAGATTATTGTGTTCTCTTGTATGTATAATGGTCTAGGAAAGTTCCTCTGCAGAAGCATTGAACCCAATCTCATAATTTGAAGAAGATGTAGGGAGTAACACCATTTTTCAAACTCTCCTTTGAGCCACTTGCTAGGGGAGGGATGGTGTATGTGAGTAATCTGATTTGGTAGGAGTTAAGTGTCAGAGAGTAGTCTTACCAGTTGTCACTCCAAGTTACCTCCAGAAGCCACTCTAAGCTTCATTGCAAGTTGACTTTACAGGTGCATTAATGGATGAATCGCCATGCTGTCTAGTTATCAGTTTGGTACATTAAACTCAGGAAAGATGTCTTGACAAACTAATTGCCTGGGCCAGGTTATAATGATATCCTTTTTCTATCCTGCCATCCTTGACTAATACTCTATGATGGAGGATGCCTTTCAGTGCCCATGGAACCACATGGATGTGTATGCTTTTCAACCATTCAGCCTAATCGGACAAGTAATCAACTGAGCAATGTGGGTCCTTGTTGGCCACAAGCCAAATGCTGGCATATTTTGTTTGTGTCAAAACAGCTACCCTTGTTGCATTAGTCCCACATTGAGGTCCCATGAGGCTGTAAAATTACAAATAATTTATGGTTAGAGTCTACTCAGAAAACTTTATGATTCTGAGGTTTTTGTCACAGAATTACTCAGATTGTCGTTTGCTGTCAGTAGTCCTCAGTATTCTTCTACCAAGAGGAGTTAATCATCTGTTATAGGTGTTATCAGAATAGTCTTTTCTTTCTGGTCGAAGCCACTGCTCAAAAGATCACCGACTTCCTTGTTAAACTTCACTGAGACAACTTCCCTGTGTAGCCTTAGCCAATATTTATTACGCAGCCTTGAATCAAGTGTTCTGATTGTAGGATAGGGAATTCGTGGCTTCAGTTGAGTTGTTCAGCATTTGAAGTAGTTTGAGCAGTTCCTCCCCTAAACCCCCCCCCCCGAATAAAAAACTCAAGCCTTTGGAGTGAGATGTATCTCTCTTTCTATGAAGCAGGATTTTGGTCGGGGATATTAATCTTCTCTAGGTTGAACTTTAGCTCTGTTAGAGTTCTTAGACGAGCTTTGGATAGTTGGCTCACATTCAAGACTGTTCTTTTGTTGCCTCTTGTTTTAGCAAAGTATTTTGACAAACTTCTTGGTTTTTCAAGTTAAGTGCAGCATACTGAGCCTTGGTGGCCCTCTCATTCTCATTGATTTGTCAGTTTGTGGTGAAAACTTAGGGATTGTTAGTTTGTGACGAGAGCTGTGAGAACGTCTCAATCCCCCCCACCCCTAGGGTGTCCCAAGAAACTGAAGTGAATCGGACACACTCCAGCACTTGTTGCCCTTGTTTCCTGTCGTGACAAGTTTAAACAGGAAAATTTTCAGCTGCCTATCTCGTCTTTTACTGGTCGTGCATTTCATTCAGTTTTCTGCTGGGAGTCAGAGAGTGAAGTTGTGCAGCGGTCACTGGCATAGAGTGCAGCGGTCAGTGTTGTAGGGGCATTAGGTGAGCTCTATTTTACAATAACAAATATTTTTCTGTGTTACTTTGTTTATTTGGTGAAGGTGAGGGAAGGTGGGTGTGAAAGATAGGTAATAGAGAGAGGAAACAGGAAAGACGTGTGAGAGAGAGAGAGAGAGAGAGAGAGAGAGAGAGAGAGAGAGAGAGAGAGAGAGAGAGAGAGAGAGAGAGATAGGCTAAGGTGTGTGAAACTTATTCTGTCATTTTTTGTTTCCAAGTCTAACGTAATGGCGTGTAAAACACGATCTAAGGAAGTTGTATGGCTACTGAAGAAGTCCCCAACATCGTCATTTCCGGGGAATCGTCTTCCGTCGATAGGCGAGGTTCTCCAGGTGTTTTTGTTCCATCACAAGATCCAGAAGGAGGTTCTTCTTGTTGCAGCAGCTTCTACAGCTGAGAAGGTCATGGAAGTGTGGCGACGTGCGAACATTCTGACGTCGGATGTATCGTGGTGAAGAAGAAGATCCTCAAGCTGTACAAAGAGTACTGCACCTTGGCGAAATCCAAGTCACGAAAAACAGAGATGGAAGAAATGAAGAGATGCATCTTCAGAGACAGCCTCGAAGATATGTTCGACATCGCTCATTCTAAGGCGATGGAAGCGAAGATCCCTGAGGAAGACGAGGCATTCTTGAAGGCTCAGAGGGAGGACCGGCAGAGCTGCTCCATGGCTGGCGTGGACGAGAAGCTGAAACAAGCGACTGAGGAGAAGAGACGTAAGAGACAAAGGATGGAGGAGATGAAGAAGAAGGACGCGGCTGGTTTGTCATCCACTCTTGATCGTAACGTGGCTTTAGAGTCTTCTACTTCATCCTCATCAGCCAACGAAGACACGGAGGACGATTTCAAATCCCCGACACCAGCTACATCTCGACGCCGTCGACTTCCCCAGGAGAACAAGCTCACCAAGGAGCTGACCCTTGCTTGGGAACGCGACAACCTGTCCGTCCGTGCTGCAACATCCTCCTACGCCGCTGCTGCAATGAGCCTCGGCCATGACATCGAACGTATCACTGTGTCCCATTCGTCAATCCACCGGGCCAGAGTCAAGAACCGTGAAGAGATTGCCATGTCTCTCTCCTTCAAGCCTGAAGTCCCTTTGGTGCTGCATTGGGACGGCAAGTTGTTACCCAGTCTAGCGGACGGAAGGTCATTGGAGGAGAGGGTCGCCGTCTTGGTGTCTGGGGAGGATACGGAGGAACTTCTGGGTGTTCCTGTGTCTTCTGACGGAACAGGACAAGCTGTTACGGAAACAGTCTTGAAGCTGGTGCAGGAAGACAGCTTGGAGGGCAACATCATTGGAATGTCATTCGACACGATAGCAGCCAACACGGGGATGGTTCAAGGAGCATGTATCAGGATTGAACATGCACTGGAGAAGCCCCTGGTGTGGTTGACATGCCGTTACCACATCCTGGAAGTTGTTCTGAAGGATGTCTTCGTGGCTTGCATGGGCCCATCATCTGGTTCTGACATATCCATTTTCAAGAGGCTCCAGAATCGTTGGCCTTCTGTTGACCAGAGCCGACCACAGCCCCTGACATTGACTGTTCTGTCATACGACGAAGAAGCTCACCGCCTTGAGATGCTTCGTCACTTGAAACATCTGCTTGACTGTGGGAATCATCCACGCGAAGACTACAAAGAGATAATCTTGCTCAGCGTGGCCTACCTTGGAGGAGGAGTCCCTACATCCTTCCGTGCTCCTGGTGCTTACCACATGGCCAGATGGATGGCCAAGGCCATCTACGCCGTGAAGATCATGCTCTTCCATGACCAGCTAGAGATGAGCTGGCGGGAGTTGGCGGAGATCCGTCTAGTGGCATTCTTTGTGACCATGGTCTACTCGAAATACTGGAACGAGGCAATGATTCCGTCCTACGCAGCCAAGAACGACCTGGACTTCATAACTGACGTGTAGAGGATCTGCGACAATGGGGTGGCGTCGGTTGTGGAACGTGCGATGCGGCGCCATCTCTGGTACATTTATGAGGATCTGATTGGACAGGCCATCTTTGATGACCGCATCAGCCCGGAGCAGAAGGCAGCGATGGTAGAGGGGATGAAGAGTCCTTCAACGACCAAGAATCCACGGCGCACCGAGTCGAAGACACCAATCAATCTCAACGGGCCGCTTTCCGCCTTTTGCTCAGTGCGGTCGATGGAGCTTCTCAAAAGTGTCCTAGGAGGCAGGTATTCCCAGGAGCCGACCTTCCTGAAACATGGAACACAGATTCGAGTTTCAAGTGCACAAAGAAGCGAGTTGGTGTCCTGAAGGTCACGAACGACCTCGCAGAACGAGGAATAGCCCTCATTCAACGCTTCTTAGGCAGACGGACGAAGGAAGAAAGGCAAACCCAGTTCCTCTTGAAGCTTGCCCGCCTCCACACGAAAGCCGTCCCAAAAAAAAGGAAGGCGGAACTCAAGAAGAATGTACTGGAGTAAGAAGAAGAGAAGATCTTTGTTTTCTGCAGGAAATCAGAAGTCGATGCATCAGTTACATTACTGATAAAAATTTAGTTGTCCTGAGACGTAATTGTTGATGAGGTAAAATATCTTTCCTTATGATGATTATATTATCAATATATTGAAAAGGGAAATTTAATGGAGTTTATATTTATTTTCTTTCAATGGTATTGTATAATAGTTTCAATAAATATGAACTTTCTGCAGCCATTAGTTGTCGGTCTATATGCAATAGAAGAAAAAGCCAGAATTTTATTGTTTGATGGAAATTAAGGTCGAATCTCAGAGGAGCTATAAAAACGTTCATTTTGCGCGACCATTAAATATTGCCCAATGTTCATGAAAATTTGGTGGAATCATTTTCATTTGACAAGGAACCAGAGCAGCATGTGCTGGATTTGATATCATTACTTTGAATTTCTACCTATATACGCTTGGGACACCCTACCCCACATACACACACTTTAGGACTCAGCAAAGTTTTTGGAACTTTGTAAGAGATGATCCAAATGAGAAGCTATTTTGCCTAATGTTAGTCTTCAGGTGGTATTTAAAGACCACTAACCATCTCTATGATAAAGTTCATACGCTAAAATAATTAGTGACTATGGCCTCTTTCCCTTGATCTTCCCATCCATCTAGAGAACAGTGGTCACGGCTGTGTGTGTGCTGGTATTGATTTCATGAGGCATGATATGTATAACAAAGTATTTTATCTAAGGCTTCAATCTGTAGGTGGGACTCTTGTGCCTTCCTTTTAATGGGTAGGAAAGTGGCATATGGTGGCACATAGCATAATTATTTACAGTGGTGTCCTTTTAATCTGTGTCTTCCTTAGTTATGCAATATTCATGAGAAACAGGGATCCCATGAAATCTTCCTAGAATTTAAAGTTCCTCATTATGGCTATACTCTGGCACAGGATCCTACAACCCTTGATATCCTACGCCAAACTTAATTGAGAGGTTGAAAGAATCATATTACCCCTTGCTTAACTCATGAATAGGATGTTGGCCTTTCTGAATGGTATCAACATACATTTCATAAGACATCTCACATTGGTGAGGGTATTTATTTTTGTAGGAAAATTTGTAAAACTTGAAGCTTGTTTGTATTTTCTCCTAGTTTCAAAATAATTTTTAAAGACATATAATCCCAATGTAAAACTAACCCCTCTTTGGCTTTGGTACCTTTGGAAATAAGAAGTTTGCATTCAGTGATGGGTGATTGGGTATCCCTACTCCTCACCTACCTGTTACTAATAAACTACATGGTAAAAAGCTTTCAATGATGATTCCCTCTGGAACCAGGGTATACTCCTCTTTGAAAGACTTCAAGCATTTATATCTATGAGAAAACACAAAATTTCTTATAGATGTTGCTAGATTTCATTTTGGAGTTTTCCTCTAAGCTTGAGTACTGGGTCACTTGTATACTTCAATTTAAACAAGATGAGAATAATTCTAAAGGTGGAAGTTTCGATATTGATATACTGTACCTTTGTAATGCTGTAAACTTGATCCACTGACATAGCCATTGACATCTATATGAACAACAAGAACCATGATGTGTTCTTTTTCCTCTGGCAAAATGAACTCATGCAAACACTTATATTTTCCACTTTCATTTTCAGTTTGATCCTTAGGTTTATAGCACTTATAACTGTTGTTTGAAAACACATTACTGGGGTCCTCAGAGTCAAAAACTACAACTTCTATTTCCAAGTTTTTATCCTCTGTGTCCACTGTGACTTCCATAGTTTTCGCATTTCGAAGAAACAGAGATGGTGTCTGAGACATTTCTGAAATGTAAGCAAGCATAGTATTAGTTTTGGCTTCTAGAATGTTTAGTTTTTATCCAATAGAAAATAATAATTATTCCAAGAATTCAATTAAATATTATAGCAGTACTATTACAGTACATTTTGAACATTTACATTGGGAAGTGGTTAGTTAGTTTTATTTATTATGGTGTTTGTAATACAGTAATCTCTTGCCTTGAAAAGATGTTTCCCTCGCATCACAGAGCTGTACCGTTTTACTGGATCCTAGGGAGGCCTTGAGACACCTTTCTATGATTGTAGGCTTAGGATTTGGTGAAATAAAGTAACATGGACTATCAATGCTTGAGCAGTTTTGTTCGCCTACTGAAATATGGGTTAAGCGGTTACCTACTGCTACTCTGACTGAAGATGATAAGCTGGACTTTTCATCACCCACCCAAGCCACATTTGATTGGAGATCTGTTATTTTTTTTTTTTAGTAAAGGTGAAGAAATCAAGTTATAATTCATGCATTTACAATTTAAAAGGTATTGTAAATTATATAAGAAATTAATCAAAGGTAATAACAGTCAGTAAGTTAGTGTTACATTTTTACACTTTAGAAAGAAATTACAGCAGAATTTAATGTGATGTTTATTTTAGACTAGATATCTAGACTTAAAGCTACACAAACCTGTATGAATAAGAGAGAGAGAGAGAGAAAGAGAGAGAGAGAGAGAGAGAGAGAGAGAGAGAGAGAGAGAGAGAGAGAGAGAGAGAGAGAGAGAGAGAGAGAGAGAGAGAGAGAGAGCAGCCCCTTGAATGACATACATGAACAAATGTACGAGTTTAAAAGAGACATCTTCAGATAGTAGAACCCACCTGTAATAGGCAACCCCAAAAAGTCCATGGCGACGACTTGCTCCTCATTTAGTGCTTGAAGGAAGATGTATTTTGAGTCTGGCAGATTGCCCTCGAAAAGGAACTCCTTTTCCTCTGAGGGTCTACTGGCGTCAACCAACTTTTTCAGAGTCGTCGTGCTTCCATCATCTGATTGGAAAATTAGTTTCCACTCTTCAATGTTGTAAAGAGGGTCGTGAGGAGCTATTTCTACCTTGGTGTTATGGTCCTTTCCGGTGGGGTCTTCCTGTTTCGAGACCTTGCTGATCTTTGTGATGTATAGTTGAATGGAACTTTTAGATGCTGAAAGTATGATCATGCATTTTAGTCTTGCTAAGGTTTGGGTGTTCTAGTGGTTTTGATTGTATGACTATCCATTTTCAAAGTAAAGCTTAAGATATAACACGGCGTCATTGGTTTGATTTTTATATACACTGCAACATGTAACAACAAAGGTTACAATGAGATTTTTTTTTGCATAATCTTACCAGACTCTAGAAGTATTTGGCTCATCACATTTGTTGCTATGAGGAAGAAGCTTGTCCACTGCAGCAGGGCCATTGCTAAAGAAAAAAAGTAAAATTAAAATATATGAAACATATCCTGGTTTGATATCTTGTGTTTTGATCAGAGCTTAACTACTTTGTCCTAAAATTATACTGAAATAAAACATTTATACCGGTTTCTCGCCCTTTTTAATTTAGATTCATCTGAAAACCCAATATATTGGTTTCGTATACAATTTTTTTTTATTGTAAGATATTTGTTATTGCTTTGTATTCAATTGAAAGAACGTGTGGTCTTTATTTTCTTTAAGCTTGGCTTTTCCTAAGTGACAGACACCAGTCAGTTCCTAAGAGATCTAGATTGTCTGTGATTGAATTCACAAACTTGAACATATCGATACCAGTAACTTTTAACGTTTGACTTGTATCATAAAAGATACTATTGATGGCATTTTTATACTAAAACTGAGGAACGTTATGGTTAATGGTACCCAGGTGTTGGGTTATGACAAATGTCTTATATTTGTGGTGGTAATTTCATTAGTTTATCAAGCCCTGTAACTTTCCAACTGACACTGAGTCGACCTTTTTTATCTTTACTGTGAGACTTTTGACTGGCATTTTCAATTAAGATAATTTTACATTTTCTTGTTTTATTTTTTAATATATTTGAAACAACTTTATACAACTTAGTACACCTCATGTTTACTTTATAGCAATGTGCCCTCATGATTCATGCTCTCACATCTTTCACTGCTCTTATACAGTGGACCAATCTTTCTACTCCATCAAGGCAACTTTACCTTCTCGTTTTATTTTTATGACATTTGAAACAATTTTGTTCCAAACTTCTCTGTTTACACTTTGGGTTTACTTCATAACATTACTGTATAGTCTTATAATTCATATTCTCTTTTTTATATTTGATAAAAAAAAATTCAGAATCCCACTTTGTACACCTATGGTTTACTTAATAATAAAATGACCTTATGATTAATACTCTCCCATATACCACTCCTCCTCTTACACAGTGGAGTAATCTCACAGTGGAACACTCCTTCAACCCACTTATTCCATTTGAACCTCTCCTTCCTTATAACATACACCTGTCAAGCTATAACCATAATTATGCAATATCTCAATTATACCCTCATCTACTCAGGTTCCTTTCCATAGCTGTCTTTCTTCAAAAGGACCGCTCTATTGATGCGGGATTTCATCTTTTGGAAGTACCTCTTCGATTACTTTTTGTACTGTAGGACCGTTCTTTTTCTACACTTGTAATTTTTATGCATTAATGGGAGCTAGTCCCCCCTCAGATATTTAGCTTTTCTTTATGAACTCTATTATGGGAGGTTGGGCTGTGGCACCCTAGCAGTACCAGCTGAACTCGGCTGAGTCCCTGGTTAGGCTGGAGGAACGTAGAGAGTAGAGGTCCCCTTTTTTGTTTTGTTTCTTGTTGATGTCGGCTACCCCCCAAAATTGGGGGAAGTGCCTTGGTATATGGATGGATGGATTATGTTTTATTGTTTATTTTTCTATCATAATGTAAGCTGCTTACTCATTTGAATCTTTCAGGTCTTCAGAGATTTAGTTACGATAGTAGATAATGATTATAACGATCGAGATAACCGGTGGAGACTTCTTTGTTCGGTGTTTGTTATCAGCAATGCTATCCTTAACATGGATAAATTCACGTCTTTCAATGGAAATGAGTTTGCCCATTGTAATGCCAACAATATTTCGTGTTATGAAGTAGTAGACGGAGAACTTATCCATGCTATATGATTATAAATTAGTCTTGGTACACTAATATGTCCTTTCACGCCCTAAATTTTAAGTGCCTTCCTTTGCCTGACACACAAAGTAATTTGAGTCATTCCCTTCCCTGTCAGATATGTGGTAACTGCATTCCTTTTCCCACAGATATAAAGTAGATTAAATATTTTTCTTGTCTTTCTTGAATGAAATAGACTAAACTAGAGAGGTACTCAGTAGAGCGCAGACCTCCGCCAGGGCAGCTTATTTCTCGACCTTTTGGACTGATTTTGGACGTTTTGCTCTTCCGTGACCTTGGCCTTTGACCTTCCAAAATTTAATAATTTCCAGGTCTTTACATAATTTAAAATCTCTGCAAGTTTCATTACTACGATTAAAATTGTGGCCTTACGGTTGACGACCAGAATTTGACTTGTTGCGTGACCTTGACCTTGACCTTGGACTCGATCTTGACCTTCGACATTAACATGTATTAATTGGCGTGGATTTTCATACACTCAAATGTGAACTAAGTTTGAAGTCTCTGTGACAACGATGTCCAAACTTCTGGCTGATTAGGTGAATTGGACATTTAGCTTGACTGTGACTTTGACCTTTGACCGTGATCTTCCAAAATTTAATTATTTCTAGCTTTTTACATAATAGGCAATCCCTGCAAGTTTCATTACTCTACGATTAAAATAGTGGCTAAGAAGGTGTTCAAAAACACACACACACACACAAACAAACAAATAGTGGGTAAAACTTAACCTCCTTCCAACTTCGTTGGCGGAGGTATTAAGTCTTAATTTCTTTCCATATCTAACAAGTGTGAGGATCACGGACTATTTTTATCTGTAGATACACTTGCCATGCGCTTTTCTTACCCGATAGATAAGAAATATACTAATTCCTAACTTTCCTCAAAATATGCTTTTGAATAAAAGATTTGTTGCCCTACAGTGATGTAGACTTGGCATTTAATCAACACCATTATGAAATAGAAAGTGTAGTTTGTGTGTTTGTGGTAGATTTCGAGTTGAATGAATATTTCCTTTTCTTATAGTTTATGTGGTTAACTCTTCACTGCCTCCAAATAAAAAAAAAAGATGACTTACCTTGCCCCATACTTGTTTAGTTGACTTGTTTCCTATCCCTTAGATATAAGGTGTACTAAGGTTTTTCCATGACCGTGTGCAGTTTTACCTCCGTCATCGAAGTTGGGAGGAGGTTATGTTTTCTCCAGTGGTTGTCTGTTTTTTCTTTGTTGTGAAGAGCTTCCCGGAAACAATTTTACTTAGAGAGTAGTGAAACTTTCAGGGATTAATTGTTATGTTGAGACGTGGAAGTGATTCAGTTTTGACAGTCTTAGGTCAAAGGTGAAGGTCGAGCAAAAGGTCGACCGAATTAACCCTAACCTTCTTTACCGCAAGTTCGCACATGGTTGTCACACATATTTCAAATATGCTTACGGTCTAAATTGATTCTGGGAAAGGCAAGCTTGTTTCGAGCTCTTGGGCATATAGCATCATGCTTCTCCTATATATATATATATATATATATATATATATATATATATATATATATATATATATTCATTTGAATACATAATATAAACAGGTGCTTTATATATATATATATATATATATATATATATATATATATATATATATATATATATATATATATATAAACAGGTGCATTTACAACAATTGTTCTCTTGTGATTAATTTGTCTGTGGCTTCAGTTCTTAGATTCAGAATTCAGTTGAAATGCTTGGATGAAGTTTCAGAATTTGGTAATATTATCAAAGGTAACTAAGCTGGCAACTGCTAAAGATTACATATGGATTAAGAAATAATTCTCTCTCTCTCTCTCTCTCTCTCTCTCTCTCTCTCTCTCTCTCTCTCTCTCTCTCTCTCTCTCTCTCTCTCTCTCTCTCAAATATTCCCCCTAACTGATTAAAATTTACATAGGCGTATAATTCTTTATGGTTGACATTTTATGTCCATTTTGATATCTAGATTTAACGAGCATGCTCTCGTTACAATGATTAAGTTTGAATATTTTCCAAACAATTTTTGTTTACAGACAAGATTTTGAACCTCAGCATTAAGTAACAACGAAAGAGTTTCATTATAAAACTTACTTTGCATTGAAAGTATGCCATTCAAGGCGTCCGTCTCTTCACTTTATATCACACTCGGTTCACAGGAAAAGTTGTCACACTAGCATAGCACACTGTGCTCTCTGGCACTGGACCTTCCAACAGGTAGACGTGATAACCTATCTCCTTATCAGCTTTTTTGATTGGTCCATGTTTCCTTGTTTTTCGTTTTGATATATTTCACTCTGTAAGGAAGATGTGAGTGATTGGAGAGTTCTAAGTAAAATGAATGACATTTTCAATAATCCAGTTATATTTAATTTCTTTTCCATCTGTAAGAAAATTATCATTGTTGTAATAAAAGGAAAATTTGGAAATAGATTACTCTGTCAATTATTGGTTTAAGATCTTAGTAATCAAGAGATGCATCTTGTGATTGCCTGAGTCATTATTAAGGGAATAGTGTACACCAGCCGTCAAAAATGACAGCTAAATATTTAGAGATATGCTCGCACGGTTTCCGGGTATATCTCTCGGGGTACCTCCTCTCACAAGGGTGTGACTACTATTCTCCTCCCTTTCCGAGGGACGGGGAGAGAATGAGTAATTGTACGTCTGGCAATGTCTCTGAGCGTGACCGGAAATATATATATATATATATATATATATATATATATATATATATATATATATATATATATATATATGTGTGTGTGTGTGTATGTATATAAATATATATGTGTGTATGTATATATATATGAATGGAGAACTATTGATTTAAAAGCTCGAGATAGAGAGGACTGGCGAAATCTAACCGAGGCCTTTTGCGTCAAAAGGCGTAGGTGGAGAAGATATATATATATATATATATATATATATATATATATATATATATATATATATATATATATATATATAAAACCACTTTTCATAAACTTCGCTGGCTTATTGAAAAAGGCAAGTCAACAGCTTGAGCATGTCTTGTGTATATTGAGGGTAACACTAGCCAAAATGATGCAAGATTTGGTGTCTTAACTGCAACTAGCTTTGTAAATCTTTACAGATTCCTGACCTGTGTACAAAGTGGAAATTTTTAAAACTTCATCTGAAAAATCTAGCTTTGGATAAAGTTCCCTGATAGTAATAAATATTAATAATTACTTTATGTACCAATTGATGCATGTTTTTATGTTTTTATTTTAGACTTTTAATCAAACGTACTGTGACAAAAATTCAAGATACTTTGAATTTTTTTTATTATTATTATTTCAATATGCTCTTATATCAAACGATCAAAATTTTAATATGTTGCAGTTTTTCACTGTTTATATTAATCAGTTTCCATTTGATCTCAGACATTGTGAAATTTTAAATCTGTTATTATGTAAATTTCACTTCTGTGTAAATAATTAATTTCTTTACATGTGCAAAATAATGTATTTTCAGTAATTAACACCTTCACATTCACTGAACATTATCCAACTAGCTTTGATTTAAAACTAAAGGAAGTCTTAAAAGGGCATCCATAATGGAATCTTCCAAATGTTTATCAATGTTAGTTTTCCATGTTTCTTGAATACTTTCGCTCTTCAAAACCAAGGGAACTTTAATTAACCATAAGCAAGGTCTGAGAAGTTCACCTTAACTGTTCATATCTTCTACGTAGGATTTAAAGTTTAGATATACTTCCATGTTTAAAGGTTTAAAGGCAGCTCATGAGGGGCAGTGACAAAGTCTTATCAAGCTGGACAATGCCCTAGAGACTGAACATATATACATATGATCAGCGTCCAGCCCCCTCTCCACCCAAGCTAGGACCAAGGTGGGCCAGGCAATGGCTGCTGATGACTCAGCAGATAAACCTAAATGCTCCCCCAAACCCCCCATCCTTAGCTCACAAGGATGGTGAGGTTGCAGTGACCAAAGAAACTAACGAGTCTGAGCGGGACTCGAACTCCAGTCTGGCATTCACCAGTCAGGGACGTTACTACATCAGCCACCACAACCTTTTCTCCAAGTCATATCTTTCACATTGTTGGGGATGGGTGGAGTTAGTTCCCTGGTGCACTGTAAGCGTCACTGAAGAGTCTTTGTAACGCCCCGCTGAGTCTTAAGCTGGGTTTACACGGTCGAACGGTTCGTGGAAGCCGGTTGTCGAACCTTCTTGTCAAACGGCTCGAAGAGGTAAAGTCAGCCACAAATGCATAAGGTTTGTGGACAATGAAGCCCTGCCCACAAAAGTCAGGCGAGAACACACTTTATTCGTTCCGTTCGGCGAATGTGTTTTGAACCAAATACCGTGTTCACACGTTCGAACATCACTTCAAACACTTGTTTGTCGAACTCCGTTTGACTAACCGTTCGACCTTGTAAACCCCGCTTTAGCGTACCAACAGTTTAGCCTTTAATTTTACCTTCATCACTGCTTCCTTACTTTGCGCCATCAAACCTCTTTTGAACTATAACTTCAAATGACAAGTGTAGCTTCCCCTTCCCCCACAATGTTGCTCCTCTTTTTAATTTGGCCTTCATAGCCCAAGCATCAAACCTGATGCTCAAAATTAAGATCCACCTTCCCCCCCTTCCCCTCCCCCTTCATGTGGACCAGCAGATGAAAGCTCTGGTCATGGATTTGGGAGAGTCATGTTAGTTGATTGTCTAGTGTTTGATTTTCTTTCAAATTGCTGGTGAACGTTTTGCCTTCATTGCCTCGTTTTCCTTATTTTTATTTGTTGCAATCCAGATTGAAATGGAAGGCCAGATTGAGAGGGCTGTTCATACTTTGCTACCAATTTAAAGTTATATCGAACATAAAAGCTGTAAGCACGGTTGATTTTAGGAGAAATAGACAGCAAAAATACTTTTGCCAGAGGACGAAAGCCTTTAGTACATAAAGGACATCATTTAAAGGGTTGTGTGCAGATTTGTCTAATGAAATCTGGAAAGGAAGTAACTGAAGGGTATTTGCAGTTATTATTCAGGCCCTAGGTACACCCGCTTTTTCTAATTCGCTTCCATACCTGCCTCCTTTCTTCCGTCGAGCTGTTTAACATCTTTGCAGTTTTACTTCATAGTGTAACTAGGGGTATTTCTCCCAGTTGCCTCCCTGCACTGACTGGCCTCAGTGGGTCCAGTGCTGGTCCATTTGTATATATGTATATATAATAAGAAGGACAATGAGTGATGTTGTTATTCATCTTCCTACTCTTGTACTCTATTGATTCAGAACTGCTCTCTGTACCTATAATGCTAGCATAGGTCAACTATTTGAGCAATATTATTTGATCATATGGTATATATTTTAAAGGGAAACAGGTGTACTCCCCAATAGGTTTCATACTATGAAAATTAAGAGTAGAAAATACACACATACTTATATATATGTATATATATATACATATATATATATATATATATATATATATATATATATATATGTTATATATGTATATACTATATATATACAAATTGTATTTTTCATCATTTTTAAACGATCTAAAGGCATTTGTTAACTCTAGAGATTAGAATATTTTTTCATCAGAGTATGGGCGTACTTTCCTGATTGATTTTACTCTGCTGTTGAGCATGGGATCAGTGTCAGGTTTGCCTAACCTTTTTTCAGATATTAAGCCCTACATCTAAAATTATTAAGGTTCAAGCTGCAACAAATGATTATCACAGCCCTGAATGGTCTCCTTTGTTTCAGCACAAGGCCATACAATCCAAATTTACAAATCCATCCAAACAATCACCAGGAAACCTCATGTCATCCTGATAACACTTAGGGTTTACAAGCCCTTTTTACTTCCCAGTATAAGCGAACATCATTGAGGGAATTGTTGGTTGTACAGGTAGTAAGTCTGATCGCTTAGTTTGGGGAAGCAGAATTCATGGTAGTTGCTGTGCAAAGTTAGAAAGGCTAGAAATTAGATTAATCGATCCTTTGTGTTTTATTAAAAAATGACAAGTTTACAAATAGAAGATTACATAGTAGGGCATACACTGTCTTGTATATCCACCTGCAATGTTATGAAAAGGTCATTGAGGTAAAAGAGAAAAAAAGTACAAAACTGTTGATTGCTTCTTTAAGTTAAGAAGTTAAATTTTTGCCAAAAGAATTTGTTTTTGTTCTTATTGGACTACTCTTGCCAATTAGTGATTAATAAGAATAAGCTCTATTTGGTTGATCTTGCATCATATATAATTATCAAATATAGTTATTCCACTCTTAAGATATTTGTCACTTGATAGATTTTTTTTTTATTGTGGCATTCTATTTTATTTAGCAACCTCCACATAATGCTAACCTGTTCCCTTTTAGATATCAGACTTAACTGATTTTGTAATGAATGTATCCTTTTCTTCACTCCATATTACAAATTTAGCCGGGGACTGATTTGTATATGCATCTTCATAAAAGGAGATTAGTTTTACAGATGTGATATTACCTCAAGATTTAGCATTTTGTACAATGGCTATTTGGCTATTCAGAAAAAGCAATAAAGCGTTGAATTTCAAACCTGTAAAAATGGTATTGTGTATCGATTTTACTTTTATAACATAAAAAAAAGAATCTTAGGGACAGATCATAATTGATTCTCATCTATTTGATATCATCATTACTAATCTGCTGGTAATAAATGAGTAATTTCTAGAATATTCCATCTTTGTAAACTGGTTACTGCTGAAGAATTATTTGCTCCTTATAAAGGCTACACAAAATACTTCCAGAAAATTTTATGTTTATAACAATATCAACAGTGAAGGCCAGTTTGTCACACATTTCTAGATACTAGTAATGGTACACGTACACTGTAAATTAGTATTTTAGCTAGTCATAGCTTTCTCAAGGGGAACTAATGTAAAGAGGTATGTTCCCTAGTGTCAATTTCCTCTTTTCAGAGCATCAATAGATTAAATCTAGTAAAATTACATAAGCTTTAAGTGAGAAAATATCTGGTCACATTTGAGACTTGTCACAATCACCAAAAAAAGAAAAAAAGCATTAAGAATATACAGTTCAGGTAAATTAGAGATTTATTGACCCTTTTTAAAATACAGTTTTTTGCATGCTGGTATTACTACAGAATTTTAGATGATATTCATTTCGCACGGTAAAGCGTTAAATTGCCAGAGCGGAGAAATCTATTAGTATCTTTAAATAGACTGAGAGTCACCCAGTATGGGTAGTTGACTCAAGTTCACCAAGTCCTGAGCTATGCTACAAGAAGTCAAGAACCCTACCTAGATCAGAGCAAAAGTCTAGTCATAGTTCTCCCCCTCTCTATTTACTCAACTCTAGGGAAGCTCTGCCCTGTGGATTCTCCCTTACCAGGAGAAAGTTGGTCACACTTAGTAGAGGAAGAACAAAAACTGGTAGGACACGTCATAATCTCCAGAGATGGAGTTACACAAATGGTGCTAAATGCCCCTGCCGGGAGCCAATCCAAGCAATGACTCGGGTCTTGTGTAGCTGCCCACTAGGGCCTACTAGTTTGGACATGGATCTAAGGGCAGCAAACGATGCAGCACTCCAATGGGTAGAACGATGATGCAATAAGGTATGATGATGATGAGCGTGAGCAAATCTAGCTAAATTTTTATACAGTGTACATGTATCATAAGAGATGAAGTATGTTAGGGAAATGGTTAGAGACATAAATTTATGTGCATTGCAGGTGATAAACATTTTAATTGAAAAAAAAAAACTTGATTGTACCCCTGACTTAATATCTAATATACTCTAAACTATTTGTGGTTTTATATATCCAAAGGAGGCTTCGAAGATCATTAATAATTTTTTTTTTAATTTCAATTGTACTTTTATACTAACGCATTTATTTGAAATAGGATTTTTGATCAATCTCATATTGATAAGCAAAACGCATTAGAAGGCTGTCTAACACCCCCAGATTCAATAACAATATCTCCAGGAACCATAGATAAGTATTTTGACTACATTTTTGGGGCTAATTACATAGAGGACTGTAGTTTAGCGGATAGATTTTTATTTTGGAATTCTATCATTCTCTTGAAACCTGTTGATGGTATTCAACCCTTCCACATTAATATTTTATGTGGTCAAAGTGTTTCATGTTGGAGTTTTAATTTGTCATAAATTGAGGATTGATGTTGAGTTGGTATCAGGGTAAGATTTCCAAGTTCACTTTTGATCATGTACTATCTTTTCATTCAAAATAGTGAAGATTCTAGTATATCTTAAAGTTATTCTGTCTTTTGGTTAGCCAATTAATCCTAATTGTAGGGGTTATCTTCACAATTAAAGCCACAACATCTGGAACATCGGGTTTAACATTTCACTAAGCTAAAAGCAGAATTGAAGAATTGATCGGGACAAAGTTGTGACAAAGGTGTTAATAGTCATGGAAAGGCTGTGAGTTGTTTTTGTGAGTTGTTCAAAGGTAGCTTCTCAGATTAGCCATATATGGGTTTGAATGATTTCGAAAGTTGAGTGTTGTCCCATTAAATTATTTTTCGCATCTCTGAAATCAGGGTCCTTCAGTGGCAGTGCCTTCTCCCTTGTCTACTTGATCAGCTGCACTGTATTTGTAGGATGTTGCCTGGCTGCCAGATTCTGGCTGCTTCTTTTTCATGCTGTAAAGGCATAAAGTATAAAGATTATTACATGATGCAGAAAGCCTTTTTTAAATGTTGTTTGTTGAATTCTTGGACAAACATATCTTTCATAGTATAGCATAACCTAAAGTAGTTAACAGAGGTTTCTTACCAGTAAGTACATTATGACTATGTAATAAACTCTACCTTATAGATTATTATTAAAATAAACTTGCCAGCATATGTTACAGGAAGATCCAAAAATTTAGAGCACTAGGAGTAGGGAAAGAGTGGGTTGATAGTTTTTAAAGTTATCTGTTACATTCTTCACTAATTGTGTTTGTGAACTATGGAATCGAATGTCAGTGATCACCAAGATGAAATTATTCTATAGTTCGGTTGATTAGTTTTAGTGATAAATTTTATATCTTATGTATTCAATATTATACAATCAGTATTGCAATCTCTATTTTGTTTTCTTATCTAAAATACATTAGGTTTCATAGATGAATCCCATAACTGAAACCTATGAAGATACAAGAGTTGTGCTTATCAATACAGTAGTTTAAAGAGTATAGAATATTTACAAACGTCATCGTATCATACACATAAATTTGAACCATTATAGGACCCTCGTCAATGTTAATGGTTATTATGCAAGTTAAGGAAAGAATTTTTCTTTTGTGTGGGGGGAGGGGGCGGGGCAGGGGAGATTACATTCGCATATAGCCTTTGCAGTAAAAGTTAGGCATAAAGTTGGATGTTGTAATAAAATATAAACCAGCCAATAATGATGCGCGCATCATTATAGTGCTTTAATATTTACGGGTTTCAGCACACATCGTTGTACAAAAAGGGACTTTTCTGTAAATAAACTATGTCCTATTGTAGCAGTTTCAGTAATTTCTGGGAATACTGAACTACATTTGTTGAGTGAATAATACAGTAGTGCTAAAGAAAGGGTATCACTTGGGAACCAAACTCGCCATTCAACATCTATGGTTTTACGAAAAGGTCCTTTTCTACAAGTAAAGTAAGTCATTTTGTAGTAGTTTCATTCATTTCTGGAAATACTGAACTATATTTCAGTGAATAATACAGAAAGGCTAAGAAAAGAGTATCACTTGGGAACCAAACTCACCAGTATATCACCAGAAACGCGACGAGGGCCACACCTATTATGCCACCAACGACCGCTCCGATAATGACCCCAACGTTTTCATCTACGTCTGGTTTTCCACCTGGCAGAAAAGAGAAGAGCACATTGATTTTTAAAGCTGGACAGTCTAACTCAAACTCAAATGTTAAGATTTGATCTTGCCTGGGTGATGTGGAGGACAAATGCACGATATAACTGCTGCTGTCATTAACTATGTTGTAAGAATTCAAACAAAATCTGTATTTGGTTGAAAGTGGACTATATATACATATATTGTATATATGTATTCTAGTATAAATTTCGTATATTGGTATAAGTTTTAAAATGGGGTAAAGTCCCTATAGATACTGTGGCATTGAAAACTACTTAGTTACATATGAGAGAAGTGGGAAATATTTGATCTTCATGCAATGGCTGAATAATCTGGACATTTTTCACACTAGTTAAATATATCTCCAAAATTTTAAGATTTATTTTTTTTTATGAAAAGTTAGCCATTTCTTCACTCTACTTTGGAACATTTAGCGACATCCTTTCAACATGGGTATGAAATACCAGTTGACTCGTCTTCCTTCCTAAAAAGGAAAAAAATGATCAAAGTGTAATCATGATAATGATTGGGTTTGAAAATTTAGTTTCAGGGTCCAAATATTTCAATCTATTGAAAGAAGCTGATAGAATGCTAATGAAGCCCTAGGTAATTAAATGTGTAATATATGAATATATATAAATGTGTATATTATGAAATAGGAAAAGTGAAAAGCCTCGATTGGAGTTAATACTTTCGTCTAGTTGTTGACATCATCAGACTTATAATGAGAATAAAGATACATAGACATATTATTATTCAGGAAAGGCTGACCCCTATGGGATTAGCTTTAGTGATGACTTGGAGGATTATTGTTCCTCTAAATAGTGATAGCTTTCTGAAAGGTAATTATGTTCATGAACATCGTTAAATTCTTTGCCTGTTGTAAATTGGAATATCAACATTTAACATTTTGAGTAAGATGGGAAAATTGATTTATCATTAGTTTTTTAAAGGTTTCATGAAGTGAAATGCTTTTACAGGTACTTATATTTTTGCACGGGAAGGGAGCAAGCAACATGATTCGGAATATTTCATGTACTTATTGACATTATCAAATGCCACACAATACCTTAACAGGTCTCTAGGCCCTAGGGTAAGACGTTAGATATTAAAGTCAATTGGGTTGAAGGTGTATATCTTAGACCTCTTATTTCAGCAACAGCTGTTTAATTGGGAAGTAATTGTATCTCAGATCTGTTTAGGAATCAGAATTCTGGAAGGTCATTTTGGAATTTTGTTTTATTTTTAATCTAACATTAAACATACTCCAATGCATACAAAACAAGAGCAATCGTAGATTTCAGACATCCATCAATAAAGATTGTCAACATTTTACAAGTCTACGGACCAAGCTAGCCGTTTTCCATATGTTGATTGGGAATAAATATACTGTATAATAAAAAGGATAACAAACAGAATCGTGATTTCGATCCTGATTACCTCCGAAATTTAATGGACTCATCCAGAGTATAATACCTATGTTATCAACATTTGGTGAAAATCTGGTTAAAAGTTTTTATATATACTGTATATAGCCCTGCCTAAATTTGATGTAAATCCGTCAAAAAGATTTTATGTAACCTTGATAACAGCCAAAAGAACGGATAAATAAATGAATAAATAAACTCAAGTTAGTTTGTAACCTCCATGGCGGAGAAAATAATACATTACCATGGACCACGAGACTTGATGCAATTGCGTTTCCATCCATATCTGTTTTCACAATAAGGACATTAAAATCCTCTTCTCCTTCTGGCAAGGAAGGTTTGTGGAGACAGGTCACTGTATCAGGTTCACGTTGCTCCACCCCAGTTGCAACAAGACAGCTATAATCATGTTGTGAGAAGACTTTGCCGTGGTCCTTAGATGTGTAAGTCAGTACTTCAACTGGGAAGTTCTCTTTGTCTGTGAGTTGGAACTGGACCACAATCTTTCCATCTTCAGTGAGGGTCACGGTGGGCTCAGGGTTGATTTCTGAAAGTAATTTGTCCGTGAGATTTCAATCATATTTTATATAAGTCAACAGTGGAAGACTTTTTTTTTTTAGTTGATAGGAAAGATGGATGAAAGAAGAGTGAGAGCAGTTAGCTAACTAACCATGGTAGGGAATAGTTTGGAAAGTTGAGTATTATTAAGGATAATGTAAAGTGTAGTTTAACCCAAGGTATACACCTTGGTTTAAGCACAACTTAAGACTTATGTTCAAATGAGGTAATATGTCTACTTAATGAAGATAAAAGATTTTGCCAATGTGCCTAAGAGAGGTTTGACTTAAACACATGAATTACTTTGTGAAATGATGCATATCTCCTATCTCAAAGCTAGCAAACATACCTGGAATTTCTGTGATTCTCTCATCACACAACTTCACAACTCTGTCAGATGCCAGGACGTTTTCAATGCATCTCTTTGCCGAAGCAGGTTTTGTCGACGGGGTGATGTAGTAACAAGGACTTTCTTTTTCGGTGCACACCTCGTCTCCCATAGCAATTTCCGGGAAATCTTTATTTGTCGTCACTCTAAGGGACGTTTCTTTGTCTCCTCCAACCCACGTCACTTGCGACTTGATTTCTGGTTGTGACAGAAAAAAAATATTAGACTAGAGGTGCACCCAGTAGAATACAGATCTCGGCCTCGGCAGCTTATTTTTCGACCATCTGCTCGACTCTGACAATGACCTTTACCCTGGGACATCCAAATTGAATCACTTCCACGTCTTAACATAACAATTAATCCATGAAAGTTTCACTATATGAGTAAAATTGTGGCCAGGAAGTTGTTCAAACACACACAAACGGACAAACAGTGGTGAAAACATAACCTCCTCTCAACTTCGGTGGCGGAGGTAATGATTAAATTGAAGTTACTGAGAGTTTGTTAATCTGGATTTGAAGATCCTTACGAATTTACTTCGAAATATACCATTTTAAACTTTTTTATTTTTCAATGAAAAATTTAAGCTTTGTTACGAAAGTTTGAAAAATCCTGAAAGTTTTGAGCATGTTTCTAATAATAGTTATTTATCCTATCACCTGTATTTTGTCATTGATAAAGGTGATTATTTTGGAGATATATCTGAAATAATTTTTTATTAAGAACAAGGGTATTGTTGGAGGTATTTAAAGAACATTTTTAGTATTCTTTATCATTTTACTTTTGGTGAAACTCAAATACTGTCGTTATTGATGAGACAATTAAATGGGTTATTGAAGTTTAATGTTGATTTGCTGAAATTTAATTAAATGTTTGTATTTTAATGATCACAGTGATAGAAAGGAAGCGTTTTAAAATCATTTGAACTATTATACTTTTTTTTATTATATAGCCAGATAAATGTCTCCAGAAAAGCGAACATTATTATTATTATTATTATTATTATTATTATTATTATTATCATCACTAGTTAAACTGCAACCATACTTGGAAAAGCAGGACGTTATAAGCCCAAGCGCTCCAACAGGAAAAATTAGCCCATTGAGGAAAGGAAACAAGGAAATAAATAAACAAGAGAAGTAATGAACCATTAAAATAAAATATTCTAAAAACAGTAAGAACATTAAAACGGATTTTTCATATATAAACTATAGAAAGAGTCTTAAGTTACCCTGTTCAACATGAAAACATTTTTGCTACTACCCAGGAATACAGAAACGATCACAATACTGTATCTTAGCCTTACCTGAAACAGCCATGGGAATTACATCGATCGCAATCAGTTTATTTTCAGAATCCATGGCTTGGAATGCCATGGAATCTGATTTCACCAGTCTCCCGTTGAAGATCACTTCTGTCTGCGTGGAAGGGTTGCTTCCGTCAGCATTATTGGTGTAGGTGGTGATGTCTCCAGCGTTCTCTTGAAGCGTCAGTTTCCACTGGTGGACGTCCTGGAGAGACTGGTGGCTGAATTGGACCCTTATGTCATGCTTTTCTCCGGTGGCGTCGTCATCTCTCATGATCCGACTGACTTCTTCAATGCTAAGCTTATTGTGGGCATTTTCTGTTGGAAGAAGGTTAGAAGTCTCCAATATTGTGAAGATTAAACATTTTTCACTCATTCATGGCATTTCCGAAAGTACAGTATAGATTTGGGACATACAAAGCTAGTATAGCTTAATGAATTAATGCTGAGGCATTTCTGTGGGGAGAATGTTACAAATCTTCAATATTGTGAAAATTAAAAAATTTTCACTCACTCATTTAGAGCTTGTAGTTCAAGAAATGACATTTCTGAAAATACAGTATAGATTTGGGACATTCAAAGCTAGTATAGCTTAATAAATTAATGTTGAGGCATTTCTGTGGGAAGAATGTTACAATTTTTCAATATTGTGAAGATTAAAAATTTTCCACTCACTCATGTAGAGCTTGTAGTTCAAGAAATGGCATTTCTGAAAGTACAGTATAGATTTGTGACATACAAAGCTAGTATAACTTGATAAATTAACATTGAGGCATTTCCTGTGGGAAGAATGTTATAAGTCTTCAATATTGTGAAGATTTAACATTTTTTACTCATTCATTTAGAGCTTATAGTTCAAGAAATGGCATTTATGAAAGTACAGTATAGATTTGTGACACACAAAGCTAGTATAACTTAATAAATTAATATTGAGGCATTTCATGTGTGAAGAATGTTATATGTCTTCAATATTGTGAAGATTAAACATATATTTTACTGATTCATTTAGAGCTTATAGTTCAAGAAATGGAATTTCTGAAAATATAGATGTGTGACATACAAAGCTTGTATAACTTAATGGATGAATATTGAGGTTATTGCTAATAGGATAAAGTATCATTAGCAAATGATGAGATGCAATATCATTCGTGAATAATGACACAAAGTCTTCTTTGAATATCAAGATTATTTTGTAATGTTCAAATGGTTTGAAATTACAATTAGGGAACTGAAAAAGGGGAAAAATTACTTGAAATATACCATGGTACCTTAATTTTTCATGGGGTTCATTTCATTAGAAAGTACATTAGAATGTACAAAAGTATTTGAAATGAAACATTACCAATTCCCCACAGCTTTTAAAACAATACCATATCGCTGATTGGTTAGAATTATCTTGTCCAACCAATCAGCGATCAGGAAACTTTTCCGAGTTAAAAGGGCACCGCTGCGAGTCGATGTAAATCTGCCTCGCTTAAAGGACTACAGTAGCTGAGAAATCTCTCATTGTTGGCTTTTAGTTCAGTACAGGGTAGTTATTCAATGTTAGATATGATCTATTCCTATTTCTCCAAATAATCTTATTTAAAATAATCACTGAACCAGGTCTTCCTCTCGATGATGTAGCTCACCACCTGAGAAGGGTTGTTATGGCCCATTGGTAACGTCTCTGCCTGGTGATTACCAGACTTTGGGTTGAGTCCCGCTCAAATTTGTTAGTTCATTTAGTGCCCGCAACCTCTCCAACCTCGTGAGCCAAGGATGGGGGATTTGGGGGAGCCTATAGGTCTACCTGCTGAGTCATCAGTAGCAATTGCCTGAGCCTCTCTGAGTCTCTGGTCCTAGCTTGGGTGGAGAGGGACTTGGGCGCTGATCATATGTAAATATGATCAAACTCTAGGGCATTGTCCTGCTTGCTAGGACGTTGTCCTGCTTGCTAGGACGTTGTCCTGCTTGCTTGGGCGTTGTCCTGTTTGCTTGGGCAATGTCACCGTCCCTTGCCTCTGCCATTCATGAGCAGTCTATAAACCTAAATCTATCAATAATGTTGATGAAAATCCAATCAAGAGGAACAAGAGGTTTATCTTCATAATTTTATGTCATATTTATAACTGAAATTAGTTATCTGGATTTTATGGTATTTGTTATTTTCTCAATCATTAGGTAAAGGGTCCAAAGGATCTATAGTAAAGCTGGCTGAATTATTTTCAACTTAAGAGAATTAATGAACTTGGCTTTGAGCTCAATCATACTTTCTCTACTTTAATCCTATGTTGTCTTTAGATTACTTACTGTCAGAGTATTGAAGAGTACAGTAGATCACTTAAAGGTTTAAAGGCCACTCATGCCTTATCAAGCAGGACAATGCCCTAGAGACTGATCATATATACATATGATGAGCGCCGAAGCCCCCTCTCCGCCCAAGCTAGGACCAAGGAGGGCCAGGCTGCTGATGACTCAGTAGATATACCTATAGGCTCCCCGAAAACTCCCATCCTTAGCTCACGAGGATGGTGAGGTTGCAGCGATCAAAGGAACTAACGAGTTTGAGCGGGACTCGAACCCCATACTGGCATTCATCAGTCAGGGACGTTACCACATCGGCCACCACAACCTTTACTGTCAGAGTATTGAAGAGTACAGTAGATCACTTACTGTCAAAGTATTGAAGAGTAGATTTCACGACGTTATTGTCTTTGTCGGTTACCACAATGAGAACCATCATTTCTGTTTGGTCTTCAGGCAGGGTAAGATCATGACGACATTTCATCTGATCACCGTCTTCCCAGAATTTTCCTAATGGGAATCTGCATTTATACGGGTAACTTGAGAACACATTCGTCTTGTCTTGAGTGTCATAAGTTACCACCTCTACTGAGAGTTGTTCCCCTGCATAAGTAAACTCGACTGTTAGGCTTCCGTCTTCTTGAAGCTCGACCGGTAGCGGTTTATCTATTCCTGTTAAGATTGAGTTATAAATAAGTAATGATGGCAATTGGAAATTGCTACGTAATGATTAATTTTATGTAACCAGTTGTTATAAGCCTCTCATGATAATATTTTATCTAGACTTTGCCATGTCAGTGTTTTCTGTATAAAACAAACAAGAGAATTATGTCAAGAAGATGATTGTATTTTTTTATATTTTAAAGTTCCTACAGATAACCATTTATAGAAAAAAAAACTTACCCACAAACATCATTACTCTTTCGTCGCATTGTTGGAATGAAGATTCAGGTCCCAGAGAAACAGTTGCACATCTCTCGATAGAAGAAGGTTTTGCATCTGGGGCTATTATATAGCAAGGGTTTCTGCCAGCTATGCAGACATTTCCACTTACAGTTATGTTACCCACACGCTCACTTGTCATGACCCTTAATGATGACTGGGATAAATACTTTTTCTCACCAACCCATGCTACATTGGTTTCAAGATCTAAAAGTTTTTTGGAAAAAGATGATTATTAGTAGTCAACCAAGTTAATGCGGTAGTGAGTATATCAGAAGAATTTTTCTAGATGCAGAAATGTCGTACATTCAAGCTAGGTAGTGAGTATATCAGAAGAATTCTTCTAGACATAGAAATGTCGCTTATTCAAGCTGGGTAGTGAGTATATCAGAAGAATTCTTCTAGACGCAGAAATGTCGCTTATTCAAGCTAGGTAATGAGTATATCAGAAGAATTTGCACATTCAAGCTAGGTAGTGAGTATATTAGAAGAATTCGCACGTTCAAGCTAGGTAGTGAGTATATCAGAAGAATTTGCACATTCAAGATAGGTAGTGAGTATATCAGAAGAATTTGCACGTTCAAGCTAGGTAGTGAGTATATCAGAAGAATTCGCACATTCAAGCTAGGTAGTGAGTATATCAGAAGAATTTGCACGTTCAAGCTAGGTAGTGAGTATATCAGAAGAATTCGCACATTCAAGCTAGGTAGTGAGTATATCAGAAGAATTTGCACGTTCAAGCT
Organism: Palaemon carinicauda; assembly: GCF_036898095.1. Classification (NCBI taxonomy): domain Eukaryota; kingdom Metazoa; phylum Arthropoda; class Malacostraca; order Decapoda; family Palaemonidae; genus Palaemon; species Palaemon carinicauda. The sequence continues at coordinate 192,231,423 of NC_090726.1, forward strand.
AGGTAGTGAGTATATCAGAAGAATTCGCACATTCAAGCTAGGTAGTGAGTATATTAGAAGAATTTGCACGTTCAAGCTAGGTAGTGAGTATATCAGAAGAATTCGCACATTCAAGCTAGGTAGTGAGTATATCAGAAGAATTTGCACATTCAAGCTAGGTAGTGAGTATATCAGAAGAATTTGCACCTTCAAGCTAGGTAGTGAGTATATCAGAAGAATTTGCACATTCAAGCTAGGTAGTGAGTATATCAGAAGAATTTGCACATTCAAGCTAGGTAGTGAGTATATTAGAAGAATTCGCACATTCAAGCTAGGTAGTGAGTATATCAGAAGAATTTGCACCTTCAAGCTAGGTAGTGAGTATATCAGAAGAATTCGCACATTCAAGCTAGGTAGTGAGTATATTAGAAGAATTTGCACATTCAAGCTAGGTAGTGAGTATATCAGAAGAATTCACACATTCAAGCTAGGTAGTGAGTATATTAGAAGAATTTGCACATTCAAGCTAGGTAGTGAGTATATCAGAAGAATTCGCACATTCAAGCTAGGTAGTGAGTATATCAGAAGAATTTGCACATTCAAGCTAGGTAGTGAGTATATCAGAAGAATTCGCACATTCAAGCTAGGTAGTGAGTATATCAGAAGAATTTGCACGTTCAAGCTAGGTAGTGAGCATATCAGAAAACTTCTTCTATACGCAGAAATGTCACTTATTCAAGCTAAGTAGTGAGTATATCAGAAGAGTTCTTCTAGACGCAGAATTGTCGCTCATTCAAGCTATGTTTATACCATACAAAAAGGTGTACCTCAAAAGTATTAATTGAAATACAAGTAATGAAGAGCTTCCTTACCTGTGATATCCACTACCTTATAGTCCATAGCAATATCCTCTGAACTATCCTTAGCCTGAAGTAGGTAAGAATCTGACTCAATGAGGTTACCATTGAAGATTAATTCTGTTTGGTGAGTAGGGTTCTGTCCATCTCCAGGTATCTTGTACTGTATGGAACCCCCTTCATTTGTATGTTGGAAGAATTTCCACTCAACAACGTTATCCAGAGGTTCATGTTCAGATATGGTGATATGAATGCTATGATTTTTCCCTGTAGGATCATTATCATTCATGATCTGAGTTATTTTTTCAATGTTCAGCGAGTTGCTTGACAGTTTCGCTGCAAGATAAAAAATGTTTTGATTACAAAAGATTTATTTAGATACGTGATTCTGATTTTGAAGGTAATGTCATTGAGATTAAATTGGGTATATATTTAGTAGAGGGATATCATCATCATCTTTTCCTACACCTATTAACGCAAAGGGCCTCAGTTAAATTTTGCTAGGCGTCTCTATTTTCTCCATTCATCTTCTACTTCACGCTTCACAGTCCTCAGCCATGTAGGCCTGGATCTTCCAAATTTTCTAGTGGCTTGTGGAGCACAGTGAAACGTTTGGTGAACTAATCTATCTTTGGGGAATGCAAAAAGCACACCCATCTTCATCTACCCCTCACCATGATCACATCCTCGTATTATTATTATTATTATTATTATTATTATTATTATTATTATTATTTCTTGCTAAGCTACAACCCTAGGTGGGAAAGCAGGATGCTATAAGCCCAGGGGCTCCAACAGGGAAAATAGCCCAGTGAGGAAAGGTATTAAAGGAAAAATAAAATATTTTAAGAATAACAACATTGAAATAAATATCTCCTAAATAAAATATAAAAACTTTAACAAAAAAAGAGGAAAAGAAATCAGATAGAATAGTGTACCTGAGTGTACCCTCAAGCAAGAGAACTCTAACCTAAGACAGTGGAAGGCCATGGTACAGAGGCTAGGGCAGTACCCAAGACTAGAGAACAATGGTTTGATTTTGGAGTGTCCTTCTAGAAGAGCTGCTTTCCATAGCTGAAGAGTCTCTCCAGTATGATACTCGAGTAATCAGAGATATATAGGAATTTCAGTTATGATAGTTATTAATGGAACCAGTACTGCATTAACCCATAGCGGAGTCCCTAAGCTTCTTTGGGTCCCTCGATATCCACCAACGTCCAACCCCCCGCGAATTGTATAACCATTTTTCATACAATTCATTACAATAATATTAAAAATGAAGTAAATAATCCATAGTTTTGACAGTTAATGTTAAAAAGAATAATGTTTCATAACCCTCTAGGCTTCATCTTAGTCAGCCTTAGGGGTATTGCAACATTGATCGTAACTTTTTTAGATTTTTTTAAAAAGATTACACTACTTATTTATTTGAGAGCTGTATTTAATTTACTTGAGCCCTCAGTATTAATTATAATTAGCTCCACTTTTAATGAAAAAATGTTGAATGTCCATGTTATTGCCTTGAAAACAGAAAAGTAGGCATTTTTTAGTTTCCATAGCGCTTTATATTTTCGTATTTTTTAAATATATTCCTACGTATTCCTATTTTTTTTTTCAAAGATTAAGCAGTTTAACTTTAGGCAATAATGATGTTTATTAAAAAAAAAAAAAAAAAAAAAACAGCTGTTAGATTTTATAGATTATTCATAACCAAGAAATATTTCTTAAAATGTCTGATAGTGTGACTATGGATATCTTGTACTCATAACTTGTCTGGCTTTAGAGAGCTTTATGATCTTAAGTCTTCAGTGACTCCAACTGGTGAACATTCGCTTAGTATAAAATTGACTTTTCAGCAGCCACTTAAGACTAATATATATATATATATATATATATATATATATATATATATATATATATATATATATATATATATATATATATAATTTTCTGTATAGTGATTTACATAGAAAATGTTCTTGTCTTACTTAGGAAACAATCATGTTAGAATAATTATCAAATGTATTTTTCCATTTTTTTTGTCATACGAACTCAATGGTTACATTAACGCTTAAGTTGTAATGTGGGAATGTCCCTAGATTTACCAATTGTTTTTACACAAGTGATTCTGTTCCATTTTTTTTTTAATAAATCAGGAAATTTGGTGCATCCACAAAATTCTATGTGGCCCCTGTTTTGGCCAGACTTGATGCAAATCCAAACTATAATCCATTTCTTTTAGCGAGTCATATTTGCACCGACTCGCAGCGGTGCCCTTTTAGCTCGGAAAAGTTTCCTGATCGCTGATTGGTTGGACAAGATAATTCTAACCAATCAGCGACCAGGAAACGTTTCCGAGCTGTAAGGGCACCGTTGCGAGTCGGTGCAAATATGACTCTCTAAAAGAAATGGACTAAAGTTTCTATCGAAACTCTACACTTGACAGAGGTCCCAAACAGTAGACCCTTTTCAACAAGGAAATATTGTAGAAAAGTCAAGTTCTTGAAAAAGTTTTCCGACTTTATTCCGATTTGATGCTACTACCAATAGGAGTTTTACTATTACGTGTACTCGACACGTCAAAAATGACAGCTAAATTGTTTTTAAATGATTGCAAAGTTCTGTCAATTATAATGAATAGTTTAATACTCTCTCTCTCTCTCTCTCTCTCTCTCTCTCTCTCTCTCTCTCTCTCTCTCTCTCTCTCTCTCTCTCTGTAATTGCAATCCATTCAAGGCCAATAAATTCCTTTGCGTAGTCTTAAGTTTTTGAGAGTTTGACCCCTAAGACTCAGTTTACGAATTTTAGGATGGTCCTTAAGGTTTAATTCTGAATGAAATTAAAAAAATTTTAAACGAGTGAAAAATTCATGGTTTTTTTTTTTTTTTTTTTTTTTTTTTTTTTTTTTTTTTTATAGATGACTTGGTCACGTTGGTGACCCACAATCGATAATTTGATATGCTTATCTTGAGATTTCAGTTACTTCTGTTGCCAGTTTGTTAAATTGCTGCCTCAATTTTTTAATATCTATACAACTCAGGCAATGGGGTTACATTTAACCTTCAAAGGTTATTTTAACTATGTAGTCTGGTGTTAATTACTGATTATTTCTTTTTTCCTCTCTTGCTAGACTTGAATCCTCTGTTTTGTCAGCTGTTTTAGGTTTTATGATTTTATCTGCAGTTAAATCAATGACTTGGTTTTAGATATTGAAATAAAAATACGGATCTTGCAGTCTTTTAAGAAGTTCTTTTGTTTTAACGAATGTCAAAAGAGTAATTTAGTATTGCTATATATGATGTTGAAATTTGTTTAACCTTGTAATTATTTTATATAATTCGAATAATTTCAACTTGATCATTTCTCATTCAAGATGAAATCGTTAGACATTGCAGATTGGTTATAAACAACCTGTTTTATTGCCAAGAGTTGCATGTGTTGATCTGGACAGTCAATCACCTAAAGGCGAGGAAAGGTTGGTAGCTAATTCTGATCTTATAACTTAAACCGATGGAAAAACCTGCATTTTTGGGGATCTCACTATTATTTTCCTTACTGATTTTCTTGGAAATAGAAGTTATTTTATAGATCTGGATATATATTTCAAGGACTTTGATCCTAAGGTTGGCTTGAGCTTTGTCTTGGCTTGATGAAGTGACGTAGACGTTTTGATAGAAATTCATTCAGGTGTTTCCCCAATTTGGATAAAGGAAAATATATTCTTTGCTTTGCAAATATTTAAAGCAGCTCTTCTGGGAGAAGGACACTCCAAAATCAAACCATTGTTCTCCAAGTCTTGGGTAGTGCCATATCCTCTGTACCATGATCTTCCACTGCCTTGGGTTAGAGTTCTCTTGCTTGAGGGTACATTCAGGCATAATTTTCTCTCTTATTTCTCTTCCTCTTGTTTTGTTAGAGTTTTTATAGTTTATATAGGAAAAGTTTGTTTTAATGTTATATACTGTTCTTAAAATATTTTTTTTCCCTTGTTTCCCTTCATCAATGGGTCATTTTCCCTGTTGGAGCCCCTGGGCTCATAGCATCTCGCTTTCCAACTAGGGTTTAAGCCTAGCAAGTAATAATGATAATGATAATAGTAATAATAATGATATTAATTAATAATTATTGATTAGTAATTAATAATTATTAATTATTAATTAATAATTAATGATTAATAATTGATAATTGATAACTGATGATTATTAATTATCAATTATCAAATATTAAATATCAATTATCAATTATTAATTAATAATTGATAGTAATATGAAGTTATTTTGAACACATTATCCCTGTAAACGCAATTCATTATTGGTCTTTCTTTGTAGATTATATAATTGGTCTACTATCTATATATATATATATATATATATATATATATATATATATATATATATATATATATATATATAGATATATATAAATATATATATATATATATATATATATATATATATATATATATATATATATATATATATATATAACACCCAGTCATCCTCTCTCTATGATCGACCTTGGAATGTTTGAAGTTATATCAATACGTCTATATAGGAGATCATTCTCTTGCGTTTTTAGCACATTTTATCTTAATTGTTCATTACTACTTATTTCGTTAATTTATTTCCTTATTTCCTTTCCTTATTTCCTTTCCTCACTCTGCTACTTTTCCCTGTTGGAGCCCTTGGGTTTATAGTATCTAGTTTTTCCAACTATGGCTGTAGCTTAGCTAGTAATAATAACAACAACAACAATAATGACAAGATCAATAACAACAATAATAATAATTAATAATAATAGATTACACCTAGAACAGAAATATTTAACAATTTTCTCCAAAAAAGTGCTCTTTTGGTCTGTTTTCGCCTCAATACAATTCAACATAGTGCCAAACCTATCCAATATAATTTTCCCATTAAGTATTTGATATTTTTTTTCATTAATTATGATTAGACTAGTAAATTGTCTTACTTTCAGCCTGTAGTAATAATTCCGATGACACTACGACCACCGTTGTGGCGAGGAAACACGTCAGTCGAAACATTGTTGCAATTCTTCCTGTTAAGGAGATAAACATGATGATTAGATTAGGGTTATAGACTAATTCATTAGTTATTCTTATATTTGAAGCTTATGTTTATTCTAGAACGCTATAGGAAATAAAATATTTCGTAATACAGCTGCCAAATTGTAATAATAAATAATAAATGCAAGCATTTCATTATTACAATTTGGAAGCTGTTTTACGAAATATTTAACTTTCCAGAATAAACTTAACCTTAAATATAAGGTCAAGTTTATTCTGGAAAGCTATAAAAAGTTAAATATTTCGTAATACAGCTTCCAAATTGTAATAATAAATGCAAGCATTTCATGTTACACTTACACGTACTTTCAAAATGTATGTTTTATATTTAAGGTTCAGTTTATTCTGGAAAGCTATAAGAAGTAAAATATTTCGTAATATAGCTTCCAAATTTTAATAAGAAATCCAAGCATTTCATGTCACAGTTACACGTACTTTCAAAACGATGTAACGCTATTTATATATATATATATATATATATATATATATATATATATATATATATATATATATATATATATATATATATATATATAAAAAAATCGTAATACAGCTTCCAAATTTGATTAAGTTCACCAAAATATCTACAAGAAAGCATATGTAATCGTTAGTGATAGTCAGCGACACACAATTATTACTAATAGCTAATTCTTTCTGTTAACGGGATAAAAATTATGATTAGGATATGGCTATAGACTACACTGTTAAAAATTTGCATTAAAAAACGGTAAAAATCATGGAATAAATGTTGCCAGGTATTTACCATTTTAAAACTGATATATTGACTTAAAGGAGTGATATTAAGGTCACCAACCCGTGGAAGGTAAGACCAAAGTAGACTGAAATTACGGTCGCCTGTATTTTATTGAAATACGGCTGAAAACTATATTTTTACGGAGAGTTTCCGATTAAAATTACGGTTTCTTTTAACAGTGTAATTCATCAAGTTATTTATACATTTAATATTAAGTTTATTCTGGAATGCTATAAGAAATAAAATATTTCGTAAAACAGCTTCTAAATGTGATTAATTTGATGAAACTATCTACAAGAAAGAATCTGTCATTTTTTAAGAACAATCAAGACACTACCAACCGTGTGACACACGATCGTACATAGTTCATTTTGTGTATGTATTATGCTTGTATCTTCGCTCTCCCCTCGCACTAAAAAGAACCTGAAAAAAAACATGTCTATTTTTCTCTCATCGGTAACGGTGTCTGTTTTTTAACATGAAAATTCTTGTTGCTTTGAGATTTTGTATATAAAGGAGAGTGTTCTATAATAAACTCACTCAGTTGATTTCATATTGTCTTTGAGTCACAACCTTCTCTCGGCGCGTCACAACACAATTATTATATACTAATAACTACTTTACAACTTCCATTAAGGGAGAAGGAAGGGAATGAAATCCAGTAAAGCAGAAGTTAGGTACCAAGGACGGTCAAATATATATGTGTAAGAATAAGGTCAAATATATGCGTAAGAAATAAGGAAGGTTAAATACATATATGTAAGAATAAGGTAAAATATTTAGTGTCTAAGAAATAAGGAAGGTGAAATACATGTGTAAGAATAAGGTCAAATATAATGTATATGTTCAAGAAAGGAGGAAGGTGAAATATATATGTGTAAGAAATAAGGAAGGTCAAATACATACAGTACGTGTAAGAATAAGGTCAAATATATGTGAAAGAAATAAGAAAAGTCAAATACATATTATGTAAGAATAAGGTCAAATATACAATGTGTAAGAAATAAGGAAGGTTAGATACATATGTGTAAGAATAAGGTCAAATATATAGTGTGCAAATAATAAGGAAGGTCAAATACATATGTGTAAGAATAAGGTTAAATATATAATATGTTTAAGAAAATGAGGAAGGTCAAATATATATGTGTAGAAGTAAGGAAGGTCAAATACATATGTGTAAATATAAGGTCAAATATATAATGTGTAAGAAATAAGGAAGGTCAAATACATATGTGTACAAATAAGGTCAAATATATAATGTGTAAGAAATAAGGAAGGTCAAATATATATTGTGTAAGAAATAAGGTCAATATATATATATATATATATATATATATATATATATATATATATATATATATATATATATATATATATATATATATATATATATAATGTGTAAGAAATTAGGAAGATCCAATAAGAAATAAGGAATCCAACAGAAAAAAAAAATGATAGTAATTTCCGGGCAGTACAGAAATACCTGCTGACATGCACCCTGAGGTGTCTCATGACTGATAGGCTTATCTGTTAGTTAGTGCTATCTCTTGATAAGGTGCATATAACTGTTCGTGCACTTAACTATTGACAGAATCGTCCGTGTAGGTTCGAGTTTGAAATGTGTTTTCAATTTTGAATCATAGTCGATATTTTGATAAGGGAGATATTAAAGGTTTTTCTTGGTACACGTGTCTATAGGCGGTTGGTATATATTTTGGAATTATTTGAGTCTTTAGTTATATAGATTTATTGATATTTAATCATTTGTTTATCAATTGTGAGTAAATACTATGTTTTGATTTATGTATAAACGAATTGCAAATGTGGATTATGGGAATATCACTGTTTGAAAGATTGGAAAATGATTGATTAAGAAAAATGGCAGGTGTAGTAAAGATTACTGAGGTAATGAGTGTCAATAAGAGATGGTGTAGGCACCTGTTGATGATGGATGGTGGGAAGGGAGTGAGGAGGGCGTGGGAGGAACCTGTTAGAGGGAGAAGATCAAGAGGGAGGCAAAGATGGCGAGCTAAGGGGAAGGATGACATGGAGAGAAGAGGTTTGATGGAAGAGGATGCCTTTGATCGAAGGCATTGGAGAGGGCGCATCCTCAATGTATGGATAACGGTGGGGGGGGGGGGAAGAAGAATTGGAAATGTGATGTAATCTAATTAGCTCATACTGGCATGTCTTAACTTTTCCTCGTTATGGAACTTGTCACAAATAGAGACTCTTCTTCGATTTGACATCTATGATGTTATTCAAGCAATTGTTAGTCGTGTTCTTATCCTCCACCAGACAACTACATCAATGGAATCTCCTCTTGTAGTCCTATCAGACACTGTATTTATGTTTTTTTATTTTCATTAAACTCTCAAGGTGTAGGAAATTATAGATAAAACCATGTGCTTAATACGTTTGGTATTTAAGTCGCAACAGTATCCTAGTGTCCTTTGAAACTTATGACTTGGATTAAAGAATAGTTTGAAAATTGGGAATTTTAAAACAATAATAAAAGTCTAAAATAATGAGTTGAAATTAGCAAACAATATATAACTTGTACATCCCTTGCTGTATAAGATATATAAGATATATGTATTAAAAAAGAACCAGAGATATGTGAGCGTATTTTGTAGCGCAAGTACCTAAGTAACTAAGAGTACCTTTCTGCACACACACACACACACACACACACACATATATATATATATATATATATAAAGTTTATGTATGTGCACGTTATTTATGGCAGCTCTTATATAGTAGAACATAAAGAAATAGATGCCAGGACTGTATACCATTGTCAAGTATTCCATTAAAATTTGATTTTTTTTATCAGTTCATGGAAAGTCAGCATATGTATATATAGGTTCAAGTAATGAAGCATAACACCATCCTAATTGAGAAACTGAAAGCAAAAGTATATGTATATATGAACATATATAATGCTCATAAGTGTTCAACTGAAGAGCTCAGCCATCTGTTTTCCAATGTCCTTAAGGGTCAGGCTGCAATTCTTGCACCCTTTATCTTGTATCTTGACCCCAATAGCTGTTGGTACCCATTTACAGTTGGATAGACTTGTGAAGGATAGTCTGGGATCGAAGGCTGTTTCAGAAATATGTAGTATTAATTACAGGTCCTACTAAGCATGGATAGCACCATCCATCTCTACACATACACTTAGGCCTGTCACACATATGCAGTCTAAGTCTGCAATCGTCGTAACTACCAAATTTAGCTCATTATGATGTACTAACGATGTATTAACGACAAAATCGCCATGCTTCACTATCGCATCACAAGGTTATGGCCTTTGCATCATGAAGATGATATAGGTGCTTGTCTGCACAATCATAAGTGATCAGTTCGCACCAACTGTCATTTGTCGCCATGTTAGGTATTTGTTTACAAGAGCACGCTCTCCATTTACTCCAAAATGATGTAGTCCTGCAGCTCTCCTCCTTTTGTACAGTAATTAGGAGCTTCTATAAATGCTGGGAAAGCAAAAAATAGCAAGATGTGTTGCGTAGGGGGAGGGAGGGGAGGAGTTGGTGGAGGTGGTTCTAAACGACATGGAACTAACATAGTCAACCAAAGAGAAGTTCGTGACGTCAATGTACATTTGGTATATATTTGAATTATGTACTAAATTATAAATGGAGTAATTACTCAAAAGTGTCACTATTTGTGAAATGTATATTTTATTTGGTAAATATTTAATAATAAATCTTATTAAGGTGTTTTTTAAATAACCTATTTTGAGAATGACTAATTTTCCCAGACGACGTTTTGCTACACTAAACCCAACTATTTACCACTGTCTAAGGATACCTGCCAATTTCCCGCCAATGAAAGCATACGCTGCATCCTCATAAAAAGTTTATTTAAAAAAAATAAAAGATTTATTGTCAAGTATTTACCAAATAAACTATACAATTCACAAATAGTGACACTTTTGAGTAATTACTCCATTTTTAATTTAGTATATGTTATGAATATATACCAAATGTACGCTGACGGCACGAACTTCTCTTTGATTGACTATGTTTGACGATGTCAATTCCAGGTCGTTTAGAACCTCCCCCACCAACCCCCCTCCCCCCTCCTTGCGCAACTTATCTTCCTATTTTTTGCTTTCCCCCAATTTAAAGAACCCCCTAATTACTGTACAAGAAGAGGAGAGCTGCAGGAATGCATAATTTCAGAATAAATGGAGAGCGTGCTATTGAAAACAAATACCACATGTAAAGATGACCATCGCTGTACTGGCGCTTTGGTGTCACATGATGTCGTGAAGCATCATCCAGGCATTGCCATTGGTTGCCATGTGATGGTGCAAGCCTTGGGTTAACGTGGCGACAGTCACCAAGTTTTCGGCTGTGCGACAAAAGTCACTGCTGTGTGATGGAAACACGACTTGGTAGTGCAACCACGCAATAGGCCACGAGTGAGTGGAAGCTGTTGCCAAGCTTCAATCTTTAACCAAGTGCAAGGCAAATGTTAATGGAAATGGATTAAGATTCGTCAGCAAGATGCCTTCCTTCGCAGCCTCCAGTGTCTTTGCCTTCAACTTCTTTTTCCTTGCTTGAGGATATGTACAGATTACCCCGTGGCCATATATGCATAGGGACTAGAAGTTCAACTTGGCCTGTGACTGGTTCAACACCCATACACCCATACATATGCCACTGTTGCCAGCTATTGGACTTGATGTCCCTAACATAAGTCTTCTCAGTTTTTTTTTTTTTTTTTTTTTTATGAGAACTTGGTTCCAACAGCATCCAGTTCAGCATTTACTGGGACAAGAGGCTGCCTCAAGCTTAGTATATTTTTCATATAATGTTTAATGTAGAAAAAATCCCTGAAGTGGTTTTTATTTTTATTGTAATTCTTTATTTTTGCTGTAGTTGTTGTTAATTGTAAATTTTTCAAATGTATTTTGTGTTTTCTTGCCAATATTTTCTATTTTTCGAGTTCTTTCATTTGTTCAGTTTGGTTTATGTGAATAACATTTTTTCCTCGATTTGGATCTGTAACGTTAAGATACATTTATTTTCTATGATAAAATTTGTCAATTTTTTTTATAATGTATATTTATATATGTATATTCAATCTTCCTTTATTTCTTGAAACAATACTTGAATATACATGTAAAGGTAATCCATGGTCTTCCATTATTATGACACAACAAGATTAGTGAGGGCGTAAACCTCACCTGCAATATACTGCCATCCTTGTTCGCTACAGAATTCGAGGTCATGACGTCAATTGCTAATAACTCGCTGTGATGCGATTACAACACAGCATCCCCATTGGTCTCTTATGCTTATGCGACTTGCGCCATCAGCTGGGATAATCATCGCTGGGATACACCATGCCGTTACTTACATACTTCATCTTGTAATGATTCTTGAAGTGATGTTGTATACCACATCATGGTATGACGAACAGGTGACAGTTTTTTTTTTGTATACCCAAGCCGTACGATTAAGGGCTGTCGCCAAACTTCACATTTACGAGAATCGCTGCCTTAGATCCCGCATATGTGACTCGGGCATTACTTCTTCTCCCAGATATTCACCCTATTCTTTTCTAGTGCAACTACTATGCCATCTATGTAATCCTTACTTTGGCTTTCTCTTATAATTATATTTTTATCAAGGAGCGTTTAGTATGACTGTTATGGAAATTAGAAAATTCCAATTTGTACGCTCTTTGAATCCAGCACAGGCTTGTGAGTGTATATATGTGGAAGGCAATTGAAGTCTCATCACAGTTAACTGAAATTTGTCAATACACCAACCTGGGAAGAAGTAAGACAACCATACTCAAATGTTTCTTGATGCAATGGAAATATCACTATCATCATCATCATCATCTCCTTCCACGCCCACTGATGCAAAGGGCGTCAAGAGGATTCATTGGCTAAATTCATCAAAGGAGAGCCAGTTCCTTGTGATGGGTCCTCCCCACCCAAAGTTCCCGTTACTCCAAGTTGCATATTCGCTTATACAACAGTTGGCAAACATGGATTGCTCAGATATACTGCCTAGCACTCCTTAATTCTTCCCACAAGTCCTAACCATCCTAAAATCCTATTATCCCTTTTACCAGTTTTACTTCAACTTGAAGTCTCCTCATTTGTTATCCTAATAATTCTTCTTGCTTTACAAATTATTGGCAAAAGCTTAACTTCAGGAGCCTCTGCTTTTCTCATTATTATGCATTCAACAGTTTATACTTATACTTCTTTCTTTTGTTTTGTACAGCATCTTCATTACATTTCATTAAGTTGTTTCGATAATATGTACATTGTTTAAATGAATATACATATTTGCATGTGTAAATGCGTGTAATAGTAATTGTGTTAGTTAGATTAGTCAGATGGTTTGATAGCTGTTATATTGCATAGTTGTACTAGTCAGGGCCACCCATACTAGACTAAAGCCTCCCACCATCATCAATCCGCAGTGGCCAGCGTGGTGAGGAAGACTGGTCAAACCCCAGAGACAATAATGACAGGTCTGAGGCCTTTGTCCTGCAGTGGACTAGAAAAGACTGCTTTTGTTGTTGCTATACAATGCAGATCTTACGAATAGTAGCCTACCATGGTTATTAATTTTAGCGAAAGAAAAACTCCCTGAATGGTATTGTAGGGTGATTAATTACAAATATCCAATAATAAGTTGGTCAAGTCATGATAATACAGGTTTTATTTAATTAGTTTGCCCATGTTTCATATTTCTATTTTGACTTAAATTGTAATCAGAATGGATCATTTCTATTAAGGTTGAAAGATAACCATTCAGTAGTGTATGGTGAGCATCGCATAAGTTCTTACAAAGTTATTGTTAAACATCCATCAGTGATAACAAGCCGTTATAGTAAATCTATGGCATTTCTTTTTCACTTTCGATACTGACAATTCCTTGGTTTATTATTAAATACTTCACTTCAATTTTCTGAACCGTTGGCATGACACACTTCTTCGCTACTTTCAACACCGCATGTGAAGATGTGTGGACATTGTACTTTTAACCATTGCAAGCAACTGGAACGTGCATCTCTTTTTGTCTTTTGCCGGCTCTGTTGGCTTCTCTCCGTGACCTTCTTGCGATAAGTGGCGATACCAAAACTAATAATTTCTGTTCTCCTACTTACCTCAAAGCTCTTCCTCCTCTTTCAGCTGGGTCTTGCCCTTGTGTACTTGACAGTTTGCCCGTCCTTTAACAACCTATCAAAAGACAGGAACAAACTATCGCTAGGTGAAATTGGGTTGACCGATGCGCCGTGGAACTAACACCCCGGCGTTCACCTTCCAACTGATCGCTGCTATGATAATGGCAGGCTGATAACGAACAATGCCTCTCTGATAAGTGGCGTGAGTCACTTCCAATTTGAAATAGTTTTTTTTTTTTTTTTATTTAGAAGCCTCAAGGATGTATTATGAGTTTTATTTAACTGTTCTGCATTGAAACCAATATTTTTTATATAAAAGTTACGTAAATGCTCGTTTGATTTACAGGTGATATTTCGAGAACACTTTATATTTTGTGAGTAACAAAGAAGCTTTCTTGAAACCAACTGAGCACTATGACGCTGGTGGTTTCGTGAATATCTTTCAATCGTCGATTTCAAGATGGAAAAGCTTTTTGTAAAGTATTTTTTTTGTCTTAGCTCCTTTCTAGAAACGGATTCGACTAAAAGTATTTATTGTGCAAGCTTAAGAAAGTTAGTACATATCTCTCAAATTTGTTTTCTGGTGTTATGTTAACCCTTTCACTGCCAGCGGTGAATTTAACAGAACTTCTGATGTAGCGAAAATCTTTCAAGACCTCAAATATCCTGGCTTGTTGGTATTTATTGGAAAGCTTTCTTCAAGATCTTTCCAATGAATTATTATTATTATTATAATTATTATTATTATTATTACTTGCTAAGCTACAACCCTAATTGGAAAAGCAGGATGCTATAAGCCCAAGGGGCTCCAACAAGGAAAATAGCCCAGTGAGGAAAGGAAATAAGGAAATAAATAAAATATTTTAAGAGCAGTAACATCAAAATAAATATCTTCTACATAAACTATAAAAACTTTAACAAAACAAGATGAAGAGAAATAAGACTGAAAAGTGTGCCCGAGTGTACCCTCAAGCAAGAGAACTCGAACCCAAGACAGTAGAAGACCATGGTACAGAGTCTATGGCACTACCCAAGACCAGAGAACAATGGTTTGATTTATGGTTTGGGGTATTTTGAAATACGTTTCTCTTTTTAAATTTTGACTAAGTCGCCAATGGCAGTGAAAGGGTTAAAAGAGAATCGACTTCTATTGTATATTTTCACTTTCATTCTTACTAGCAGAGTTTACAGAGGCTGATAAAAGGTGTCCCACTTAGAGAAAGGATCACCCCTATACTTATCGATTTACACTGGCTGCCGATTAAAGCGAGAATTTAAAATATGTACAATAACCTACCAAGTTATCAGAACCGGTCGTCCAAAATACTTAAGAGAATTATTACATATTGCGCAGCCAACAAATCGTGTCAACACGAGAATAGTTACAGATGGCTTCAAACTATTGGAACCTAGATTTATGTCTACTGTAGATTCCAGA
>NC_090726.1:192249218-192264218 GCF_036898095.1 Palaemon carinicauda
GGAGGCCTTAGCACAGAGGCTGTAGCACTACCCAATAATATAGAACAGTGGTTTGATTTTGGAGTGTCATCCTAGAAGTGCTAGTTTTCTTTATTTCACTGTCACTTTCATCAACATCTGCCTTCTTAACTGCTTAACCCTCGACAGCATTTGCTGACTGAATGCCCCACTTATAGCACAGAAAGAAATAGATATCTGTTTGAGGCTTGGGGTGAGGATGGTAGGTTCATCCTTGCCAAGATTCTTGGATATGATGTGTCGTGCAATGCCAGCGTCATTTTTAGATTTATTGCAGAAGCAGGTCTTCTGAAAGTCATCTAACTTCTATAATGACATATTTAATTTTATGATTTTTAATAGAATATTCTTTTATTCATTATTTACAATAAACGATATCGGCGTCAATGACCTTCTATGTCAGGATGCCGGAAAACTTCAAATCAATCACTCCATTAATATGCCTTCTTATTTGTTTTTATTCTTTACCCTTAATCTTTTACAAGTTTTCTATCTCGCTGTCACTTTCATTAACATCTACCTTCAACAACAGAGTAATCGGAAGGGAAGTCCTCCTCTTTAGTTCACTGGCCAAGAGGAGGCAAAATAAAAACTTATGCTTTGATAAAAAAAAACTCTAATAAGAAACTATAAAAACATTCAACCCTCCTTTTCCTGAGAACTTACTATTTCTGGATGTAAAGTAAGAGATTGTAACAAGAAATTGGTATGGATGCCATGAAAGTCTATTTTCTGGATTAAGTCTCTTTCACAATGGACTCTAAGCATATGGAATCCCCATGCAGAGTACATCTACCTTTAGGCTTGAATTTAATTTCCTTTTAAGAATTTGGCTTCTGGGATTGGCTTGTAAGGTTATTCCGGAGAATATTGCATGTTGAAGGGATATAACCCATATTTGCATTTGTCATTAATCTTTTTACATATCCTTTACCCTTTATAAGGTTCAATGTCATATGAGTTTTCTCCACCACCTTTGTTTTGTAATCTTTTTGCCTCGATTCCCTTTTTCCAAGATGATCAGAATAGCAAATTTAGCAATCTCCAGTTAAGGCGAAATAATATGAATGATTTTTGACGTAATTGATACCCAGAATGATAATAGCTGAACACTTTTTTTAAGAAGAAGGATTTCCAGGAATAGGGAGAATGTGTATTTATATGGTTCAAAATATCTGAGCCAGAAAAAAGCATTACATCAACTACCAATTCCAAAACTCTCCTTTGCAATTCATGCATAATCTAGTAATGTATTTAGGAATATACGTTGAATGGTGGTTATATAACCACATAATAGGTAAGCAGAAGTAACTTATCAGCTAAAATGAGTTTTTAAAGAATATAATGGTTGTTTAGTCTAAGGAAAAGTAACAAAGGAGTAGTGCAAATAGGATGGTAGTATTCTAGAAAAGGATGCCTGAGGCTAATGTGATTTACACTCGTTTCATGGCTTACGAGTTTAATTTGTTCTGGGAGCGAGCTCGTAATCTGAAATGCTTGTATCCTGAAGCGACTTTACCCATTAGAAATAAAGAAATTGCTCTCAATGCGTTCCTCGCATACATAATTACAAATATGCACTATTTTTTAAAGATTTTATAACGGTAAATGTTATACAACTTATAACCCATAACATCAGAAATGAATAATTCATTAGGAAAAACAGAAATAATTGACAAATTCACTTGTACTTTACCCTTCAGGCGAGTTATGGCTGGCGCAAGGGAGATGAGAGGAGGAAAATGAGGAGGAGGGGGATATTGTTTGGAAGGAAAATGTTCCTCCATGTGAATTTCTGGTTAAATATCTCGAGTTCACTTTCTTGTCTGACGTTCACTATCACTTACCGAGTCTTAATTTACGCTTTCTTAACCCTTTTTCTCATTTTTTTTTTACACTTAATTTTGACAAGGACTTATCTAGAGACGACTTCTTTTGCTTCTTTAAAACTGCATGGAAATTAACCATTGCATTGCCGGTAAATATATATGCTTCTCACCCTGCCTAAAGTTACTCGTAACCCAAGTTACTACTGTATAGCTGTTTGTTAGATGGAAATATTCAAGACTAATAAAAATTATCCTTCTTTTAAGTAAATGACGCAGCAAAGTAAGCTATTCTGTAGCTTATTTCAGAAAGTAATTTTGAAGTTAGGAATGATAAAACAGTGTTGGAGATGAGATCAAAAGTAGGACCAGAGTAAGAGTAAGGTGCTGAATTACAAAGCAGAGCATTGGCTGGGTATTATATAGATAGAAGTCGGCTTTTGACGATAGGAATAAGAAAAATAGGTCGGAGTCTGGGACTGTAAGGAACTTTCAAGTTGTAACGTTTTCTTTGAAAAAGAGACAAGGAAGTCAAAGGAGAATAGGTCACCAGAGTGGAGTGGAAAGGTTATTCACTGAGTAATCCTCAACCACTTGATGTGGATACTCCAATGTTTCATAGGTTGTGACCAAAGGAAGCAACACTGACAGTGTCAGTTCATATTTTGGAAGCTATCATTTTGATTTGTTTTACAATGAAATAATTTCTCTAGTTGAATTTCTTGAGTTTGATCACAGCCTTTTCATATGAATATAATATGCACTTCATTTAGGAGTAGTAAATTGTAACAAACTCTCTCCGTTGAGCGATATGGTTTTAACTTGTAAATGTAAACATTGACGCTTACATAAAGCTATCAAATAAAGAAAATGTAAGTACTTTATTAAGCTAAAAGTGCCAAATTAGGTTTTTAAAACATGATCCAAGTTACTTTGGAATTAATCAGTTATAGATCGCTGTATATAGATGTTAACCATCCAGAGGACTTTCTTTATCCATATGCGAGACAAAATCCCGTTCATATACCAGATATGCACTTTAAGATTGTAAACCAGATAATAGGACTAATAGTCTACCTAAAAAGTCCAACTCTCTTCAATATGGCAATCAAGAATATAAAGTATTTGCCAAAGAGACATGTCATGTCTGATAATGGATCCATTAACAAAATTTTAATCCTAAGTTGTTCTTCCAGTTTACTACAATGAAGATAATTCAATATATTAAAGGTGTGGTGGGTAGGAATTTAACAGTGCTTCAGTATATATAATATTTTATTAGGAAAATATAAAATATATTTATGTTCGGGAAATTATGAAGTACTCTGCTGTACGTGAAATATACCTTACTAAGTGAACTAGAGAAGAAAATTACAAATATAAGGGGTTATGTGCTACAAAGGGATTACTTCCATCCATATAGTTGAATCCTATCCATTGATAGGAGCCTGGTAAGGCTATCACATTTCAGTAAAACAGTTTTCTTCACAGTTACCTGTAAAATTTACTTTTAGAATATGGATCTCTCCAAAATACTTTTAATCTAAATTTAAAGCAAAACATACAAATAATCTTCAATAAATTTTTTGTTGATCCTTGATAAACATGCTTAGATTACTGTCACACATTTTGGATATTAGATTGATAGTATTTTATCAGTAATGGGAAGCACACCAGATCGTTTTTGTTATGGTAATAGGAACTGTTTCAATCACTACTGGTAACTCAGGTTTGAGAGTGAGATTGAAGTCGTCTTGAATTTGAGTTTGCTTCTTCCAACGTCATTTCTTGTAGCTACTATACTATTTAATCATGGGAATTATACACTGCCTTCTGTCATATACTAATATTATATTCCATTCCCTTGTCACTGGTGCTTATGCTTCTGCTGGGTCTGTGGTGGTAGTAGTTTTATATACTGCAGAACCGCCTCTCTCTGTCTTGGCTTTCTTCTCGTCCGTCTTTTTCCTGGTAAATGAGAAGGAAAAATTTAAACAATTTGTAAAGTAGTCGAGTCTTTCTTTGCATAACGAAATCAATACCTAAAATTTCACTCTAGTATTTTTGACGACTGAATAACCTATTGTATGTCAAGAGAGTTTGTTTCACTCTACTCTGACTGACTATAAATAGTGGTGCATCTTAAGAGTGTACTTACAGGCAACAAATAATCCCAAGAACAATGACAGCTAAGCCAATCATAGTTCCAAAGACGGCGCCAACAATGAGACCTGTGTTATTGCTTGGTGGAAGAGGAGGATCTGTAAAGAAAACACACAATGCCAATTGTATTAATTATTGTTTGGAGGAGAGAAAGGCCATTGAGTCAAGGAGGGTTTTTCAAAGGAGGATTTCTCAACCTCAAAATGGAACTAAATTTGCAAAAGGAGTTGTCTGTCTGTTTGGACAGTGATTATACACCAGATAGTGCAGATTTAAAGGTAGGAATCCACTTGGATTTCTTAGAACCATTCTAAGTTTCCCTAAATATTTAGGGTAGGGATTGCTATTATGGATATTGATAGAATTGAGAAGATCTTAACATTATACATTGTATAATATGATATATCATTAAAACGTTCATTTCCAAGACGACCAAAGTTGTTGTGCCCAAGTTGTTGGTCAACCAATTGATCTTGATGTCTTTTACAGTTTTCTAGTTTTGTATAAACTATAAAATTTTCTAATTAAGGATTTTTTCTTATTCAACTCATATTTGATAAGATGGTATAAAATCGAGTGCCTTGTATTTTGACCTTCATGTTTGCTCTTGGAGATAGGAACCATTTACTCAAAACTTAATAAGTGATCATGTTTATGAACGAACTTTGAAATATGCTAGTGCTGTTATCTAACTTAATTGAATTGCAAAAACTATGGAGTAATTGCTGCAGTTGTGGGAAAATTGTTAAAATGGAGATTAATTCATATGGTGAGGAACTTGAATCTTTGACTTTTTTTTTTTTTATTTAAGGGAAAAATAGAATACTTTTATAGTTGAGATTGTATGTAAATAAAACGATTAGTTTTACAACATTTATGCCAAGAATTACTGCTGTTATATGCAAAATTTAAGTGAAATTGTTAATGTCTAAGCTAAAAGGTTTATCTTAAATATTTCTTATTTTGAACTAATAGCATTATTTTGTTCTATCATTGTTTTTTTTATTAATAGATTACGAATGGGCCAAGTTCATAGGCCAATCAGTAATGAAACTCACCGCCATAAGCCTGAAGACTAGATTCTATAACGTCTCCTTCCGCATCGAGTTTTACAACCATGACCATCATATATGTTGTGTTTGTAGGTAATGTCAGACTGACTCTGCAACGAATGTTTTCTCCCTTATTCCATTCTGACCCCATAGGGAAGAGGCATTGGTACGGGAAATCCGTGAATATTCGCTTATGGTCTAGTGGGTCGTAGGCTACAACCTCTATGACAGGCAAAGGTTGTGTTACTGGAACCTCCACCTCGAGGAACTTGTCATCCTCATGGAAAATGGCAGGGAGTGAAGAAGGTTCTGGAAGAGAGGAATTTCAAAGTTTCATAGTATTTAGCTGTAGAGATGATCAATGCATTCATGTAGCCTTCTTCCAGTGAGCTAGAATATACCATTTGGAGTGTAAAAGTAACGTTCTAGGTATTTTGAGAAGGTTAATAAAGCAGTCAAATAGAACTGAAAGACCCTTACGACATTACCAAACCTTTACGTAACTGAAAGATAGGCCTGGCACTGAATGATCACTGTGTCACATATTTAATACCAGAGACTTCACTTACCCTTGAAAGAGATCACTCGGTCGTCACACAGTTTGAAATCATCAAAAGGACTATGGCACCTCTCGATGTTGGTGGGATGTGGGTTGGGCGTAATGTAGTAACAAGGGCTTTCGGTGTACTTGCATGAGTGCCGTCCCACCATCACTTCGTTCACAAGTTCTCCTACAGTTACCCTTAGAGAAGCAGATTTGCCTGATTGGTAATCGCCCACCCAAGCCACGTCAGACTTCAAATCTTACAAACCATAGAAGAAAATTATTATTTTTGGTAGTAGAAATATTATCATTAGTAGCAATAGCAATATGAGCACTCATTTAGATATACTCAGTTTTGAATGGGATAATCTTTTTAAGCATGGTCCAAAGAGGAGTAATATATATGTGAAAAAAAGAAAAAAATATAACAAATTGCAAATGAATTTCAAGAAGAGAAATATTCCAACACATGAAACTAGGGAATGGTATGACTCCAAATTTGCCTAGAAAAACTGGATAAAATATTAGATTTGCAATTAATATGCTATTGTATTACACTAGGTATTTTAGTTATTGAAAGAGTATAAACTTTCAGATTATCATTATTCAGAATACTGTTTTATAGTCATTCACCATCTTGCTTACTGATGTTTAATGCTTTCGGTACAAAGCACTCATGGTTTCTCAACTCCTAAAACCTTTAATCCCTAAGTATAGATACTATCCTTACCCCTATCTATAATTGGTTTCTTACCCTTGATAGGAACAGTCATCACAGCAACTCCAATAGCATTTGTTCTATTCTTGGCAAGGAGGGTGACAATATCCGACTCCACCAAGTTCCCCTTGAACACGAGCTCCGTTTGCATCGTGGGATCCTGTCCGTCTCCTTTTAAGGCGTATGCTGTGGGTTCGTTATTCTTCACCAAAAGGAGGTCCCATTCTACCAGGTGTGGTAGAGGTTGGTAAGGGAGCAGGGACACTTTGATGCTGTGGTTTTTTCCGGTTGGGTCACCCTCTCGCATCACTTGCCGCAATTCAGTGAAGGTCAGTATGTTGGAGGTTTTCGTCTCTGGAAAATTAAGAGGGCCAATTTAATGGGTAAATATATATATATATATATATATATATATATATATATATATATATATATATATATATATATATATATATATATATATATATATATATATATATATATTAATTGATTGATTGGTTTTCCCAAACTTGAGGTGACCCCTGAGAAAAATAAGACGTCTCTGCATATATAGCATTTAGCTACTGAGTCATCCATACCTTTAGTTGTTCCTCACACATTACATATATATATATATATATATATATATATATATATATATATATATATATATATATATATAATATGAAATCATATTCATCATTAGCCATTACTAGACCACTGCAGAACAAAGGCCTCAGACATGTCCTTCCACTTGCATCTGTTTATGGTCTTTCTGTGCCAGTCCACACCCGCAAACTTTCTTAGTTTGTCAATCCATCGTT
The DNA here is from genome assembly GCF_036898095.1 of Palaemon carinicauda. Classification (NCBI taxonomy): domain Eukaryota; kingdom Metazoa; phylum Arthropoda; class Malacostraca; order Decapoda; family Palaemonidae; genus Palaemon; species Palaemon carinicauda. The sequence continues at coordinate 192,256,343 of NC_090726.1, forward strand.
TTCTCTTCCTTCTCCTGCTTTTACAATATCTAGGGACCCATTTTGTTATTCTTAAACATTGTCTGTCATTCTCATTTCATGTCCTACCCATGGCCATTTATTTTTCTTACATGTTATTAGAATATCCTCTACTTTAGTTTGCTCTCGCATCCATGTTGCTCTTTTTTGTCTCTTTGTGTTATTTCCATCATTATTCTTTCCATCACTCTTTGGGTTATAACTATCTTATGTTCTAAGGCTTTAGTAAGGCTCCAAGTTTCTGATCCTTAAGTTATTACTGGTAAGACCATCTCAATAAATGCCTTCTTTTTAGAAAAAGTGGCATTTTAGTTTTCATAAACTTATTTTATTTGCCAAATGCTCTCTATTCCATGCTTATCGTTCTTTTAATATACATATATATATATATATATATATATATATATATATATATATATATATATATATATATGTATATATATATAATATATATATATATATATATATATATATATATATATATAATGTATGTATGGGTGTATGTATGTATGTATATGGTTCTAAAGGATAAACAAGGCAATGGTCACTAGTACATTCATACTTTTCACTGCTAAAGAGTGAATAAAACCCATATCCCCAACACTTCTGTCTAATCACTACACTATTTAGAATACCATTTTGTAGTCTTTCAACATCTTACCTACTGATGTTAAATGCTTTCAGGTAATAACAATGGTGATAAAGTCAGTGATAATGGCAATCTATGAACAAGAAAACAGACAATGATATATGGAAGCTGATTTGTGCTTCAACTTATAGTGCCATAATGTTTAAACTAAAATAATAATAGACAAATATTAGCAGTGAAGTGCTTAGTATGTTTTTGTCATTTTAATTTGTTGTATTTCGCACCTAGGAAAATAATTTGTCATCAGTGTATCAGACTTGCATGCATCCTCAATCAACCCTTTTTTGTATGGATTCTTGTGCATCCTTTATATTAAGGCCTCTCCTTTGTAGGAGCTGCTCTTCTGCTTCCGTCCACCACTTGTTATGCTTCTGACCTATCAATAAATGGGATAAAATCCTCATCAACTATTCTCACACATCCTCATCAACCTTTCTCACACCCATATTTTAAAAATTACTCCACAGCTCTTCCATTGTCCTCTTACATGCTCTTTTCACTTGCTTTTAGTCACATTTTCACCCAAAGTTATCCATATACTCTGTATTAACACATTGCAAAAACTTTTATTCAACCGATTATGATTATGTTTCATTGCAAACCATATATATCCAAAAGATTTATTTTCCATAATATTTCATCCTCTCCCAGAATTCAGTGTCAAACAACATAATCCCATTCTTTATTACCTAGTTTTTCATCTAAATCACCTAGCACATCCAACTTTCCTTACCCTCCAAAGCAGTCAGGCACACATGCAGAAGGATATATATAGCCTGAATCTGTTCGGTTCCTTTCACACGTGTGCTTTTGTGCCTGTATTATATATGGAGGAATATATATTTTTATCTGCCACACAAAATATTCAACATTTTTCTTTACTCAGCTCTTTGGATATCATATTTTTTTATTTTCTAAGTGAGAATCTATTATATCACAAGCTGCTTTTCTTAGATGAAGAATGGAGACCATACACTTATAGGTTCAAAGGCCGCTCATGAATGGTAGAGGTAAGGGACAGTGACATTGCCCTATCAAGTAGGATAATGCCCTTGAGACTGACCATATATACATATGATATGCGCCCACGCCACCCTCTCCACCCAAGCTAGGACCAAGGAGGGCTAGGCAATGGCTGCTGATGACTCAGCAGATATACCTATAGGCCCCCACAAACCGCCCATCCTTCGCTCACAAGGATGGTGAGATTGCAGCGACTGAAGAAACTACCGAATTTGAGCAGGACTCGAACCCCAGTCTGGCGTTCACCTATCAGGGGCGCTACCACATCGGTCCTGCAACCCTTCCAAGAACTTTGATTTCATTTATTTTATTTGGTATTCTGGAACTTTGTATGATTGCTTACCAGCGTCGGTCGGCATTTGACAGACTCCGTAGGCAATGGCTGCCAAAAGGTAGATTCCCTTGATTATCAGCATTGCGCGAACTGTCCTGGAAGAAAAGAGAAGAATCAGTCTTAAAATCAAACTTTGGAATGACACTTATGATAATGAATATGTAGTATTAGATGCTGGTGATTGGATTATACAAATATTTGCGATCTAGCACTGAATTAAACTTTCAGAAGATTTACTTTTACTTTTTTTGTAGGTTGTCATGGGGGAGAATAACATGTAAGCAATATTTTGAGCTAGTGGCTGTCCCCTTCCCTTACCTTTCATTGATAAATCAAGTATTGTATTCAATGAATTTGTTCTAGAAAATATTTATAAACGATATGTTCAGTTCTACCAATTTGGTAGTCAATTCTTTCCCTTTTCTACAGTATAATAAAATAGAAAATAAGATACCTACTAGTTCCTTGTAACTCACTGCAGTTCATCAGGTAAAAGAAATTATAAGAGTACGATTTTTTTTTTTCATTCCACAAAGTCATTAACTCTTTTTCATACTTTAGGCGTGAAATTCAAGATAGTATAATAAATAGCTTCAAGACCCAGTTGTAATATAAAGGATATATGTCAGATATCTGAAGATAATAAGACAAATAAAGTTATGTAACTATAGTAATAAGCAGAATATTTTTGCCGTTTTTAATGCAGTTAAAGTGTTAATTGTTTTCAAACTCAAACAGTTGGGAGTGGGTGGATCTTATCTTAGCATCATTATGGAATTTTCAAGTAAAAGATTGCAAAATGTAGTTATTGGTGGACACCATAGTGAGTAATGCATGTATTATCTGGTGTTCCTCAGTGTAGTATTCTTAGCCCATTACTTTCCCTATTATACAGGTTGCATATGTAGATGATGCTACTCTCTTAGCATCAATTACATCACCTAAATATAGATTTGGGGTTGGTGAATCCCTGAATAGAGATCTAGCTAAAATTACTGCAAATTCTGGAGCATGAAGTTGAATCTAACAAAACTCAAAGTGTAATTGTAATTAGGTCGAGGACAGTAGCTCCTCATCTTCCAGATCTTTGTATTGATAATGTTTCTTCAACTATTTACAACTTCTTAAAAATTCTAGGTGTAATTACTTATTGTAAATTTACTTTTCAGAATCATATTTAGTCTTTTTCTTCAGTTACACAAAATATTGACATGTAGAGAAAGTATTTTAAGATTTTCAGTGATCAATCTATCCTGAAGAAATATTTTGATTCTTTCATTCTGCCTTGTTTTCAGTATTGTTCTTCTGTGTGGTCTTTAGCTGTTGACTCTCATCCTAATTTGTTGGACAAAAATTTGTGATCTATTAAGTTTCTTAATCCTGATCTTGACATTAATCTAGTACTGTCATTCACTTAGTTCTTCATGCATGTTGCATAAGATTTTTCATAATTCTGACAATCCTCTGCATTCTGATCCTCCAAATACTGTTCCATCTTGTACATAGTAATAGATATACTGTTAATTCTAACAGTCTTGCCTTCTCCATCATAAGGCTCAACAATACACAGTATTCTAGAAGTTGAATACTCTTACTAATCTCACAGTTGAATCAGTGAAACTACAGAAGTTCAAACTTTTAAACTTGCGTCAAATGTTGTTATGTATAACAGGTTGACATAAGTCTATATTCATAGTTTATACATGACAGATCAATTTTAACATTGTTGTTGATCTTAATGTATTTTTTTTCCTTATTAATCATTCATTAATTCTCATAAATAGATTATCTATCTCTTTATTTCATTTCCTCACTGGGCTATTTTCCCTATTGGAGCCCTTGGGCTCATAGCATCCTGCTTTTCCAACTAGGGCTATAGCTTAGCTAGTGATAATGATTATAATAAAGGTTTGGTGTTTTAGATATAGCAGTTAATGTGACTAAAGTGGAACGCTAGTTTAAAATCCATAGTATGACGCTGTATTTTCTGCAATTGTTTATGAAAATCCCGTCCTTTTTTAGATTTTGCATACTATAGATTTAAAAATAAAGATAGAGACAGAGGGCTACGGGTTTGTTAGTAGTCCGGAACATCTCTTGAGGAAAAGCAAAATTGCTAAGTACTCAGTTTGCAGTCATGAATTTGTCTCTTTATGTCTTATTGAGAAGGAATAGTGAAATATCTAGTCATGATTAAAATGTAGCTCTCTTAATTGGCCTGTTCCACATGAGCATCTTTTCTGGAGAATGTTGAATTTACGGCAGTTTATCTAATCAAATACTTCATCCTATTTTGTTATAGAAGTCTTTTCCTCTGTCTTCCAATATGCTCATTCTTTGTTTTCCATAGGAACTGTATAAGCAAAAATATAGCACCAGACAGCCTTTAAATGCCCATCAGTAGACCATTCCTTTCTACTATATTGCTGAATAGCTCCAGTAAGCATCAGACTTCGTTTTCGTAAGTCCCTTTTTGTTGCTTCCAAACTGGGACTTTTCCTTCTGTGTCTTCTCTTCACACATCGAAATTATAGACAGAGAACGTTTACATTATTATTTAGTGGCTTTGCTCAGTTGTATTTAGTGTTTTGCACTATCTGATTAATAACGACAATCGATATTACAATAATAATTGCCAATAACTTTCTCTGCATATATGCATAGATCCAATTAGAATTAGCTCCAGAAATCTATGTATCTCCGAATTTGGTTGAGATCATGCTGTTTTGAGCTGCAGTGAAACATTAATGCCCAAGATTTCACATTAAAGGTGATTGTGTAAATACAATAATTGTAAGTTAATATTAGTAAACAATTCATTGAGCGTATTTGAATTTGATAGCCAAACTAATAGTCTTTTGACATGTACAGCAGATTTTTTTATTATATCTATCTATTTTTTATATATACCTATGTATATATATATAGATATATATAGATTCTTTATTCAAAAATTCATGCCTTATGCCCATTTTCTGTACTAAGAGAACTTAGAAGAGGCTCGTCACTTTTTGATGCCAAGAGGTTCTTAAGACACTTGTGACTTTGTGGTGCCCAGAGATTCTGAAAAGAGTCTTAGCCCTCTTTGAAGCTTTTAAAATCTGTAAGAGTTTTTCCTCACTAATATGGTAGAATAATCTTTGAGAATGTAAAATAATTTTCCCACCCATTGACACTTAAGATAATTTTGAAGGATTTTACCGTATGGTCAGTGTCGAGACAATCTCATACTACTACACTCGGCTGCAGATAAAATCTCTCAAGAGTCTTAACGCCCTTCACTGCCTTGAGAACTGGAAGATTATCGTATGTTCAATAAGAAGAGAACTGGAAGTCTTTCCCTTCCTTCATTGCAAAGAGAACTGGAAGTCTTACCCCTTCTTCAGTGCTAAGAGAACTGGAAGTCTTAATCTTTCTTCAGTGACAAGAAAACTGGAAGTCTTACCCTTTCTTCAATGCTAAGAGAACTGGAAGTCTCCCCTTCCTTCATTGACAAGGGAACTGGAAGTTTCACCCTTCCATCATTGCCAAGAGAATTGGGAGTCTTACCCTTATTCAGTGCTAAGGGAACTGGAAGTCTTAATCTTTCTTCAGTGACAAGAGAACTGGAAATGTTAACCTTTCTTCATTGCCAAGAGAACTGGAAGTCTTACCCTTCCTTTAATGCCAAGAGAACTGGAAGTCTTACCCTTTATTCAGGGCTAAGAAAACTGGAAGTCTTAATCTTTCTTCAGTTACAAGGGAATTGGAAATCTTACCCTTTCTTCAATGCTAAGAAAACTGGAAGTCTTAATTTTTCTTCAGTGACAAGAGAACTGGAAATCTTACCCTTTCTTCATTGCCAAGAGAACTGGAAGTCTTACCCTTCCTTTAATGCCAAGAGAACTGGAAGTCTTACCCTTTATTCAGGGCTAAGAAAACTGGAAGTCTTAATTTTTCTTCATTGACAAGAGAACTGGAAATCTTACCCTTTCTTCATTGCCAAGAGAACTGGAAGTCTTACCCTTCCTTTAATGACAAGAGAACTGGAAATGTTACCCTTTTTTCAATGCTAAGAGAACTGGAAGTCTTTAACCCTTCTTCAATGACAAGACAGCAGGAAGTTTTACCCTATCTTCAGTGCCAAGGAGATGAAGAAGAGAGGCAACACTCCTTGATACTGAGAGAATTTTCGTTGGCAAGAGAAAATGCAAAGGTTTGAAGAGACCCCAAAGAGCCATTTTACTCCGCGATGGTTTACCTCTTTTATACCGAGAGAAACCGGGTTCACATTCAGGTTAACTTTTGAATTCATACTCTCTCTGTGGCTTTGTCACTCGCAATAAAATCAGTTGATATGTCGAGGCCGGTAAGAGATAAGATTACAGTGGCCCCCCGCAAAGGTAAAATAAGAAAAAAGTTTGATTAGTCTTGTTTCCTCTTAGACTTATTATTACTATTATTATTATTATTATTATTATTATTATTATTATTATTATTATTATTATTATTATTATTATTATTATTATTATTATCTAAGCTATACCCCTAGTTGGAAAAGCAGGATGCTAAAAGACCAAGGACTCCAATAGGGAAAATTCCCCAGTTAGGAAAGGAAATAAGGAAACAGGTAGAATAGTGTATCTGAGTGTACCCTCAAGTAAGAGGCCATGGACTACCCAAGACTAGAAAAGTTTTGGAGTATCCTCCTCCCAAAGGAGCTGCTTACCATAGCTGCAGAGTCTCATCAACTCTTATTAAGTGGAAAGTAGCCACTAAACAATTGCATTGCAGTAGTTATCCCCTTGAGTGAAGAAAAACTTTTCAGTTTTCTTAGTTTTGTCAAGTGTATGAGAAAAGAGGAGAATATACAAAGAATAGGCCAGACTATTTGGTGTATGTGTAGGCAAAGGAAAAATTATCTGTAACCAAAGAGTGATACCAATGCAGTACTATCTGGCCTGTCAAAGGACCCAATAACTCTAGCTTTATCTCAACGGGTGGCTGAGATACTACTGCTAAAGAGTTATTGGATCCTTTGACTGGTTCTGCATAAGATTTTAAGACTGAAGGGGTAAATAGTAAGATAAAACGTGTTCGTTAACTTTTCTCTCTCTCTCTCTCTCTCTCTCTCTCTCTCTCTCTCTCTCTCTCTCTCTCTCTCTCTCTCTCTCTCTCTAGAAGTCAACCAAATAAACCAGGTACAAGTAAATTTGGCTGCTAAAACCAGCCAAACCAAGCCTTTTTAGGCTTGGTCTCGTGATGGGTGATCTTGTCATGTTTATTATGATCTTTTCTTCCTAAAGGTTAATCAAACGATACAGAGGATTGTTTTCAATGCTATGCATATTAAAAAAGATACCATATGACCGAGGTAGTGAGTAAAACGGTGTATTGCACATTTCAAGAAGCATCTGCTGCTTACGTTTGAAAGTAATATTAATGCAGTTTAGAAATAAATTGATCTTTTCACTACACAGCCTGGATTATCATTATTGATACCATTTATTTCTTGTATCTCTATAGTTGGTTAGTTTTACCATCCCTAAATTCTTAGTTGGGGAAACATTTTTTTACTGATGAACAACCCTCAGTGTCGAAACATATCAGTAAATTTCTAATTATATTAAATGCTTCATAATTATCGGTTGACTTTACAACCGATACAGTGACAGGTCTCTTCTCTTATCATTCGGTATCCTAAATAGTGATAATGTCAAGAACTGGATTTCTTATCCAAGTCCACTCAATTGGAAAATTCCTCGTAATGATCTCCTGGCAGAGTCGATTTGTTCTTATCTGATATCTTGAGATTACTTCTTTTTAGAAGAACTAAGATGGGAGCGGCTAGTTCATAAGTGTTAGGTCAAAAT
>NC_090726.1:192271718-192291718 GCF_036898095.1 Palaemon carinicauda
AAAACCCTATCTGTTATCTGGATATAGTTTTCACTGATTGAACACTCGATAACTACCTCTGCCAACGAAGTTGGGTGGAGGTTATGTTTTTCTGTTTATCTGTTTGTGAATAACTTCCTGGCCACAATTTTACTCAGAGAGTAGTGAAACATTTAGGGATTAATTCTTATCTTGAGACATGGAAGTGATTCCATTTTGAAAGTCCTAGATCAAAGGTCAAGGTCAAAGTCGAGTAAAAGGTCGACTAAATTAACCCTAAACCTCGAGAAATAAACTGCTGTGGCGGAGGTCATCACTCTTGGGGTGCTTTCCTAGTTGTCTTTAGTAGTTAGCTGATTCTTTGAATTTGTAAAGTTTATTTACTAGGAGGTTCATTTGAGTTGGGTCTTACATTGTCTTACATTTGAAATTACCCTTACACCTTGATTTTATGGTTTCCTGATAAGGTCTACCAATGAGGCTTATTGACGATTGAATTATATTATGTATTTTTATTATTTGCTAAGCTACAACCCTAGTTGGAAAAGCAAGATGCTATAAGCCTAGGGGCTCCAACAGAGAAAATAGCTTAGTGAGGAAAGGAAACACGGAAAATTAAATATTTTAAGAACAGTAACAACATCAAAACAAATATTTCCCACATAAACTACAAAAACTTCAACAAAACAAGAGAAAGAGAAATCAGACAGAATAGTGTGCCCGAGTGTACCCTCAAGCGAGAGAACTCTAACCCAAGACAGTGGAAGACCATGATACAGAGGTTAAGACACTACCCCAGACTAGAGAACAATGATTTGATTTTGGAGTGTCCTCCTAGAAGAGCTGCTTTCCATATCTAAAGATTCCCATCTACAATTAAACAATTGCTATGTCCAACCTCACGACAGTGCCTCGAATTGAATGCAGTGAATGACGTCGGCTGGGGCTGGGAAAGTTTTTGGCCTATTGGAAACGTCCCTGCATGACGATCTGCTGGATTGGAGTGCAAGTTCCGCTTTTGTGGTGTCTGCAACCTCACCATCTTTGTGAGCTAAGGATGGCGGGTTGGGGGAGCTTATAAGTCAACCTGCTGACTCATCAGTAGCCATTTCCTGGCCCTATTATTATTATTATTATTATTATTATTATTATTATTATTATTATTATTACTTGCTAAGCTACAACCTTAGTTGGAAAAGCCGAATGCTATAAGCCCAGGGGCCCCAACAGGGAAAATAGCCCAGTGAGGAAATGAAACAAGGAAAAATAAAATATTTTAAGAAGAGTAATAACATTAAAATAAACATTTTCCATATAAACTATAAAAACTTTAACAAAACAAAGGAAGAGAAACTAGATAGAACAGTGTGTCTGAGTGTTCCCTCAAGCAAGAGAACTCTAACCCAAGACAGTGGAAGACCATGGTACAGAGGCTATGGCACTACCCAAGACTAGAGAACAATGATTTGATTTTGGAGTGTCCTTCTCCTAGAAGAGCTGCTTGCCATAGGCTAAAGAGTCTCTTCTGCCCTTAACAAGAGGAAAATAGCCACTGAACAAATACAGTGCAGTAGTTAACCCCTTGAGCGAAGCAGAATTGTTTAGTAATCTCAGTGTTGTCAGGTGTATGAGGACAGAGGAGAATCTGTAAAGAATAGGCCAGACTATTCGGTGTATGTGTAGGCAAAGAGAAAGAACCGTAACCAGAGAGAAGGATCCAATATAATACTGTCTGGCCAGTCAAAGGACCCCATAACACTCTGGCGGTAGTATTTCAACGGGCGGGTGGTGCCCTCTCCAACCTACTACCTAGCTTGGGTTAAAGGGTCTTGGGCACTGATCATATGTATATATGATCAGTCTCTTGGGCGTTGTCTTGATAGCTGGGGCATTGTAAACTGTTCCTTGCCATGGCCATTCATGAGCGACCTTTAAGCCTTCAGCTGTTGAAAAAAGCGTAGAATATATTGATATATCTTTATTTCATGATAAACACTCCTCATTGCGATGTTTTTTTTTTTTTATTACATGTATTTGTCTCATATTGATTTTTTGCAATTTGCCGTTTTTAATCAACATCATGTTTACTTCATTTATATGAAACAAGTTTTTTCTTTTTTTACAGGTACGGTCTTCGTTTTCTTTATAATGGCTTCTACCAGCAATCAGTTATTAGTAAGTGTGATTATAATTCATTTTGCAATTACCTAAGAGTCCCTTTTTTATTATTGTGCTAGTTAGAAAATGGTAATAGGAATGTTTAGGTTAATCAGTGACAGACATTAATTGCAGTTTGAGTTATGAATGTAGAGCGAGTTGACCAGGACGTTTGAAGGGCAGGCAAATTCGATTGATGAAACTTGGGTGGTTGTGGTGTACATTATGTGATATTTTTCCTCAATCTCATTACAAGGTTTAAAGGCTGCTCATGAATGGCAGAGGCAAGAGACAGTAACATTGCCCAATCGAGCAGGACCATGCGCTAGAGACTGACCATATATACATATGATCAGCAGCCAAGCCCCTCTCCACCCAAGCTGGGACCAAGGAGGGCCAAGCAATAGCAGCTGATGACTCAACTGATAGACCTATAAACTCCTCCAAACCCCCCACTCCTTAGCTCACAAAGATGGTGAGGTTGCAGCGACAAAAGAAATTTTAGTCATCGTAAACATATATTATAATTAATTTTTTACTAAAAGAGGACATCCTGGCTAACATTTAAAAAGGTCAATTGATATTATTCGGCCATATAATTTCAATGCTTTTTAAATTCTCACATTTTATTAGTCTTATTACAAAGTCTTATTTTAAAGGATTTGTTGATGAGATAACTTTTTATCATAAATGCCAATAGCTTGATAACCCTACTTCGCATAATAGGAAAATTTCCAAATTTTTATTTGAAAGGACTTTCATTATTGAAATAACATTTTTATCATAGATTTTAATAGTTTAATAACCCGACTTGGCATAATAGAAAAATTTCAAAATTTTCATCTGAAATGACTTTAGTAATTCAATACCTTTTTATTATAGATGTTAATAGTTTAATAACCCGACTTGGCATAATAAAAAATTTCAAAATTTTCATCTGAAATGACTTTAGTAATTCAATACCTTTTTATTATAGATGTTAATAGTTTAATAACCCGACTTGGCATAATAAAAAAGTTCAAAATTTTTATTTGAAAGAACTTTTTTTAATAAGATAACTTTTTATTATAGATATTGATAGTTTAATAACTCGACTTACCAAAGTAAAAAAAAGCTTGCTAATTTATTTGAAAGGTTTGTTATTTAATTAAATAACTTTTGATCATAGATTTAATAGTTTAATAACCCGACATGGCATAAAAGAAAGTTCCAAATTTTTGTCTAAAAGGACTTTTAGTTATTGAATTTTTTTTTTATTATGGATGTTAATAGTTTAATAACCCGACTTGTCATATTAAAAAAAAGGTCAAAATTTTTATCTGAAAGGACTGTAGTCAATGAAATAACATTTTTATTATAAGTTAAATGTTAATAGTTTAATAACCCAACTAGGCATAATAAAAAAAAGTTCAAAAATTTTATTTGAAAGTACTTTAGTTAATGAAATGATTTTTTATATAGATTTTTTATCAACCCGACCTACCAAAGTAAAAAATAAGTTGCTAATTTATTTGAAAGGACTTTATTTAATGGAATAACTTTTTATATAGATGATAATAATTTAATAACCCGACTTGTCATAATAAAAAAAGTTCCGAATATTTGTCTAAAAGGACTTTTTATTAAAAATATTGATAGTTTAATAACCTGACTTGCCATATAAAAAAAAAAGTTCCACATTTTCATTTAAAAGGACTTGGTTAATGAAATAACTTTTTGTGTAGATTTTAATAGTTTAATAACCCGACTTACCACAGTAAACAATAGGTTTAGCACACGATAATTATATTTATATAAATATTCAGAAGATAGTAAATAGCTAATCCATATTGCAGCCACTTGGAAGGAAGACTTGAAAACCAAATTTGTACTCCTAAAGTGTTCTTAAATTACGTTTTCAAAATTGAAGTTCTTGCAGTAGAAATCTTCAAGGGAAAACCCTGTTGGAAAATGAAAAATATGTTGAATATGAAATTATTTCATTAGGTAATTGAATTGGTATAAATTTAAATCTTGTGGTTATTATTATTATTATTATTATTATTATTATTATTATTATTATTATTATTATTATTATTATTATTATTATTATTGTTGTTGTTGTTGTCGTTATTGTTATTATTATTTTTGTTATCACTATTATTATTATTATTATTATTATTATTATTATTATTATTATTATTATTATTGTTGTTGTTGTTATTTATTATTATTATTATTATTATTATTATTATTATTATTATTATTATTATTACAAGCTAAACTACAACCCTAGTCGGAAAAGCAAGATGCTATAAGCCCAAGGGCTCCAAGAGGGAAATACAGCCCAGCGCGGAAATGAAATAAGGAAGTATATAAACTATAAGAGAAATAATGAATAATTAGAATGAAAATATTTTAAAAATAGTAACAACATTAAATCAGATCTCTTAAAAACTATAAAAACTAAAAAAAAAGAGGAAGAGAAATAAGATCGAATAATGGTATATTTCAAAAACAGTTCCATCAAAGATTTGTTATAGAGTGGCTGGAGAGTTCAATTTTGAAATATCTTAAAGTAAGTTGGTATCAAAAGTTATAGGTGATATGTTAAGATCTGAGATCTGTTACAATTAACACGTAAATATTAACCACAATGGCATTTAGTATCAAATTTTACCTTTAGGAATGCATATGCACTGGAAATTTATTTATACATTCTAATGGATATATATTGGCAAGGGTATAATGTGATATTAAATGCCATTGTGGTTGATATTTACTATTATTAAGATCACGAGTGTTAGTGATACATATTCACACGCACTCACACACACACACACACACACACACACACACACACACACACACACACACACACATATATATATATATATATATATATATATATATATATATATATATATATATATATATAAGAGAGAGAGTTGCAAGGATTTTGGATGCTCAAAAGCAAAAGCCCATCCGCTGAGACTCCATTTGCTCTTTGATAGAGCGATTTAGTTTAAGCATTTAGACTTTTATAGTGTTCGTATGATCTTCTCTATCATGTTTTTGAACACGTTTACAGTGTCATTATTTACTATATCCGTTGGAAGTCTATTCCAAATATTTTCTATTTTGTATGTAAAGAAATTACCACATTGAGTGGTATTGTATCTTTTCAATTCCAGTTTGTATCCACTAACCTCTGGACTGATTTGTGCTTAGCGTGAATAGATTGTTATAATCTACATTTGTTATTGTCATTCCTTAAGAATTTTGAATGCCTCAATTAACTGTCCCCTTAATCGTCGTGTTTGTAGATCAAATAAGCCATTGTGTTGGAACTAGTTTGATGACCCTAGCTTGTACTGTTTCCAGTCTATCTATATCCTTCTGAATACTTGGAGTCAAGAATGGTACTCTATTCTAGATTGGGTCTTACTAGCGATGTGTTCAGCTGTAGTACAGCATCTTTGTTTCTGTATTTGAATTGTCTCTTTTTATGTAACTTATTAGTTTCTGTAGTTTCTTTTCAGTTTTATGCTCTGTTTGGTGAACTTCAAATCCTTGTTGATGATAATACCGAGAGTTTCATCCTGGTCCAGTCCTCCTATTTCATTACTCAGCAGTAATCTGATTGTGGGTTACTATAACCAATATGCATGACTTTACATTTCCCACAGTTGAAAGGCATTTGCCATTTTGCGCTGTGAAGTATATAATTTTTGAGTTAATGGAATATAACTAGATCAAATAAATCTACTCCAGACTGTTGGTAACAATATACTTACGGAGTTGTAATTATATTTCCGACTATATTTAGGTCGCCATTTTTCTGCTTTTTAACCTTGACAGTATATTCCGTTTTTGTAACGAGATCCACGAAGAAGGCTAAGCATTTATCGACCTGATCATCCCCACAATCCACATGTACAAGAGAGTAAGAACTATCTACTTTTGGCTCCAAGTAGACGTCGTATGTGGTATACTGCTCTCCCTCCCAGTTTACTTGTATGATATCCTCGATAACGCTGATGGCTTCGGTTTTGTAGTCTGCAATGATTAGAGCTGTTTAGAGTCATGTACAAATGGATGTGCCTACTATGATAAAAACCAAAAAGGAGGCTTAGCAGAGTAGGGTCATGCTATGGAGGAGGTTACTGTTATTATCATTATTAATATTATTATTATTATTATTATTATTATTATTATTATTATTATTAGTGTTGTTATTATTATTATTATTATTGTTATTATTATTATTATTATTAATAACTAGCCATTGTGTAGCTGTCTTGTACTTGCATGGAGAATTATCATTATTATTATTGATGTTATTATTATTATTATTATTATTATTATTATTATTATTATTATTATTATTATTATGATTCTTGTTATTATTATTATTATTATTATTCTTATTATTATTTGCTAAGCTACAACCCTAGTTGGAAAATAGGATGATATAAGCCCAAAGGCTCCAACAGAGAAAATAGCCCTGTGAGGAAGGGAAATAAGCTACAAGAGAAATTTGAGAACATTAATAGCATTAAAATCAATCTTTCATATATAAACTTATAAATATTCAAAATAACACGCAGAAGAGAAACAAGATACAGTAGAATAGTGTGCCCGAGTGTACTCTAAAGCAAGAGAGTAGTATCTATTATCTCCCAATTTAAAAAAAGAAAAAAAATCAGTCGTGATTTTTTTTTTTTTTTTTTTTTTTTTTTTTTTTTTTTTTTTTTTTTTTTTTGTAGATTCATGAAACTTGTTCTTACAGGGAATTCTCTCAATTTCATGAATACTTTCTCCATTAGACTTCAGTGATGGTGCTTCGGATGATTTTATGCCATTAATAATCTTATATTATATCAAAAATGAATTACAAAAGGTGGGAGATATAGCCCCAGAAAAAGTGGCTGGTAATTATTTGAATCATTTGTTTGTTTATTTACTGTTTACTAACTTTTGTTTGCAGTTTACATTTGCTGTACCAAACATTCGCTGTTAATAGAGTGTATATCTACAGTCTAAATGTAGGTGTTCACTGACTTGATTTTATTACTTGCCCTGTTATGACTAACTATCAGAGAGTATACAGTGGACTCTGAATATTCGTTTTTGCCAAACGAAAAAGTCTCTAAATGCAAAATCATGGTTAGAGTTCTCTTGCTTGAGGGTACACTCGGGCTTGCTATTCGATCTCATTTCTCTTTCTCTTGTTTTGTTCAAGTTTTTGTAGTTTATGTAGGAAATATTTATTTTATTGTTGTTACTATTCTTAAAATATTTCATTTTTCCTTGTTTCCTTTCCTCACTGGGCTACTTTCCCTCTTGGAGCCCCTGGGATTATAGCATCCTACTTTTCCAACTAGGGTTGTAGCTTAGCAAGTAGTAGTAATAATAATAATAATAATAATAATAATAATAATAATAATAATAATAATAATAATATAGTATAGGAATACTAAAACGATCAAGAAACCTTACTTCACCTTTTTGCTGTTACATGAATTTCAATTAAAGCTGGGAGGAACATAGAGAGGAGACGTCCCCTTTTTTGTTTCATTTGTTGATGTCGGCTACCCCCCAAAATTGGGGGAAGTGCCTTGGTATATGTATGTATGAATTTCATTATGTAAAATACTAGAACATAGAAAAGATTGATACAAATAAGATACTTTAAACAAAGACAAAGTGGTAAAAAAATAAAAAAATAAAACTTTCTCACCTTCAAATTCCACCACAGTTGACTTACTGACTTTGTCCTCAGCCAAGGATACGATCAAGAAATTGTATTTATCTCCTGTCAGTTGAACGCTATCAATGGTACAGTCTTTCAGATCTTCCTCGGTAATTAGATCACAGGGGTAAACAGTATAATCAATACCATTGTGGTAGGTTGCTTCCAACTTAGTTTCAGATTGGGTGAATTCACCACTGAGTTTCAAACTAGGGTCGCCTGGCTCTGAATTACTCTCCGGATACATCAGTTCAATGAGCTTCATGGAAATGGGACCTGTAATTTTGATTAAGTTTTAGAATGAATTATGGATGATAACCTTGCCTCTTATAAGGAAATTTAAACATAAAGGTGTTTGTGAATTCACCACTGCATTTCAAACTATTATTTCCTTGGATGTATCAGTTTAATGAGCTTCATAGAAATAGAATCTGCAACTTTTATTAAATTTTAGTATTAATTTCGGATGATAAACTTGCCTAAATCCAATGGGTGTTACAGACTAATAAAAACACAAACAAAGCCTCTCCATCGCCTTCTAAAAACATAACAGACACCTCACTCGTCTCTAGGACTCCTCACTGCTGGGAGGAAAGACGCTAGTGAATGGTACAACACAAGAACATGTGCTACCGGGGTGTAAGCGATGTCAGGCAGGGCAGCCGATTGGGACTAAGGTCTACCTCAAAGCCAAAGCAAAGTTCTTCTAAAGAAGGCAACCATGCTTACTCCCATACAAAATGAGAAAAAAACACGTTAATAGAAGAAGATTTTCTCTTATATAAGGAATATATGAGGTGCCTCACACTGAGGGACCTGGGGGAACCCAGACATAGAATAGGGCAATAGGGTAATAAGGCAAGCGGTAGTATCTCATTGGGCGGCTGTTAAAGCAATATGTTAAAGAAATAATAGTGTATAACACGGAAATTTCTGGCCACAATGTCATAGAAATAATAGTCCATGCCAAAGCAAGTGATCGCAGAGATAATCAAAGCACAAAACGATGGGAAGGGTATGGAAAATATAATTTTTATAGTAAGAATATAAAATGGTCAGAAATAAATGAAGAACTGAACAAAGAATGGAAAAATGTATTCGTAAGTGATAATGTACAGGTAAATACGGATATACTGTACAAAATACTGGAGAAAATTCTTGAAAAATATGTACCAAAAAAAAAAAACAAGACTATAGACAAGCTATTATGGACCTGTTACTCTAACATCACATATTATGAAAGTGTATGAGAGGATAATAAAAAAGAAAATAATGAATTATTTGGTTAAAACTAATTTGTTTAATATAGGTCAACACGGGTTTATGCCCGGAAAAAGTACACAAACCCAACTGATAGCACACTATGAAAACATATACAAAATTATGATAAATGAAAAAGACACAGATGTGATCTATCTAGATTTTGCAAAAGCCTTTGATAAGGTAGACCATAATATATTAGAGAAATAAAATGAGAAAGCATAATATATTGGGAAAGATAGGAAAATGGTTAAAAGAATTCCTGCAAAACAGAAAACAGATAGTGTTTGCAAATGACGAGAAATCAGATAAAGATCAGGTAATATCTGGCGTGCCACAGAGTACGGTATTAGCTGCACTGCTGTTTGTTATGATCTCAGACGTAGACTGTGATGTTAAAAACTCTGTAGTGAGAAGTTTCGCCGATGACACAAGAATAAGTAGAGAAATCACTTGTGATGAAGATAGGAACTCACTACAAAGAGGTCTAAACAAAATATATGAATGGGCGGAGATAAATAGGATGGTATTTAACTCCGATAAATTCGAATCAATAAATTATGGAAACAGAGAAGGAATGGTATATGCATACAAGGGACCTAATAACGAGACAATCACAAACAAGGAAGCAATTAAAGACCTTGGTGTAATGTTAAATAGGAACATGTTATGCAACGACCAAATAGCAACACTATTGGCTAAATGTAAAGCAAAAATGGGAATGTTATTCTGACACTTTAAAACAAGAAACGCGGAACACATGATTATGCTTTACAAAACTTATGTACGTAGCACAGTCGAGTACTGCAATGTGATATGGTACCCACACTACCAAAAGGATATTGCACAAATAGAGAGTGTACAAAGGTCCTATACTGCTAGAATAGAAGAAGTAAAGGACCTTGACTACTGGGAAAGACTGCAATTTTTTAAACTATACAGTCTAGAAAGGAGAAGAGAACGCTACATGATAATGCAAGCATGGAAGCAAATAGAAGGAATTACTGAAAACATCATAGAGCTAAAAATATTAGAAAGAGCAAGCCGAGGTAGATTAATAGTGCCAAAAACTATACCAGGAAAACTAAGGAAGGCTCACAGGACATTAATCCACTACGCACCAGCATCGATAATGCAGCGACTATTTATTGCGCTGCCAGCTCATCTAAGAAACATATCAGAAGTGAGCGTAGAAGTGTTTAAGAATAAGTTCGATAAATACCTAAGGTGCATCCCAGACCATCCAAGACTGGAAGATGCAAAACACACCGGAAGATGCATTAGCAACTCTCTGGTGGATATGCGAGGTGTCTCACACTGAGGGACCTGGGGGAACCCAAACATAGAATAAGGCAAGCGGTAGTATCTCAATGGGTGGCTGGAGCCCTGGCTTGAGTGATTATAGATGTTTAAGATCAGATTCCAATTACGTATGGATGAAAGTTGTTTTCTTTTATTTTCTTTTTATGCATTATCTTTTTAATACGAATAGCCTTAGAGAGGTTCGTATAGATAAACGTATTAAGCTTTGCCACGTTAGATTCTTCACCAACACTTACACCAAATATTATTATTATATTATTATTTTTATTATTATTATTTTTTTTCTTATTCTTTATTCTTTATTATTTATTATTTACTACTATTATTTATTATTTACTACTATTTATTATCATTTATTATTTATAAATTATTATTATTATTATTATCATTGTTGTTTATTAATTTTTATTTTTTATTATTTTTTATTTTTTATTATTTATTATCTTTTATTTTTTATTATTTATTATTTATTATTTACTATTATTATTTATTATTATTATTTATTAATTGTAATTATTTATGAATTGTATTGTATTATTGTTTATATATTCTCCTCTTTCCTCATACATCTGACATCACTAAAATGAATGAAAAATGCTTCTATACTCGAGGGGTTAACTATTACATTATAAATCTTCAGTGGCTTCTTTCCACTTGATATGGAAAGATGAGATTCTTTAGATATGGTCAGCAGCTCTTCTAGGAGAAGGAAAATCCTAAAACAAACCAATGTTCTCTAGAGTTGGGCAGTGCCATGACCCCTGTAACATGGTCTTTCATTGTCTTGGGTTAGAGTTCTCTTGCTTGAGGGTACACTCGGGCACACTAATCTATCTGTTTCCTTATTTCCTTTCCTCACTGGGCTATTATCCATGATTGAGGTCTTGGATTATAGCATCCCGCTGTTCTAACTAGGTTTGTAGCTTGGCTGGTAATAATAATAATAATAATAATAATAATAATAATAATAATAATAATAATAATTTTGATAATAATATGTAATAATTTTAATAATGATATATAATAATATAAAATAATAGTAAAAAATAGTATTCATAAATAATAATAGTAGGTAATAATAGTAAATAATAAATAATAAAAAAAAGAAAAAAAATATTTATAAGTAATAAATGAATAAATAAATAAATAATAATAATAATAATAATAATAATAATAATAATAATAATAATAATAATAATGAGCTTACCTGTAAGAGGAATTATTTTACCATCTAATTTGCATTGTATCATTTCTTCTTCATCAAGGTTTTTTCCTGCAGGTCTGCATAGGTTCAGAGGTTCTTTGAAATCAGCATCTTTTTCAAAATACGTAGATATATCTTTAGGACAGTCCTTACCATTGACTGTCAGACTCAACGCGGTTGGCCTCACTCTAATCCAAAGTATTGAATCTGTTCCCACTTCGTTTACAGCTGGTGGTTCAATATCTGTAATAAGAAAAACATTGTCAGAAATAGCAGAAATATATTTCCTGAGACAATGTCTCTATATTGACATCTTACTCTCAGTATTGTTTTTAGAGAAGACCTTAAAGTGGAAGATTTATTTTAGTTGCATTTTGTTTCCTCTGTTCCAACTTCGTTTACAGCTGGTGGTTCAATATCTGTAGTAAGAAAAACATTGTCAGAAATAGCAGAAATATATTTCCTGAGACAATGTCTCTATATTGACATCTTACTCTCAGTAATGTTTTTAGAGAAGACCTTGTGATAGAAGATTTATTTTAGTTGCATTTTGTTTCCTGTGTTCCAACTTCGTTTACAGTTGGTGGTTCAATATCTGTAATAAGCAAAACATAGCAGAAATATATTTCCTGAGACAAGGTCTCTATATTGACATCTTACTCTCAGTAATGTTTTTAAAGAAGACCTTATAATAGAAGATTTATTTTAGTTGTATTTTGGTGTTCCTGAGAATAAGTTTCAGAAACCTTCGTGGTAAAGTTTTTATAATTTATATACGAAAGATTTATTTTAATGTTGTTACTGTTCTTTAAGTATTTTAATTGTTCATTACATCTCTCGTAGTTTATTTATTTCCTTGTTTCCTTTCCTCACTGGGCTATTTTCCCTGTTGGAGCCCTTGGATTTATAGCTTCATGCTTTTCCGACTAGGGTTGTAATTTAGCAAGTAATAATAATAATAATAATAATAATAATGATAATAATAATAATGATAATAATTAATGACCAACAACAACAACAACAACAACAACAACAACAACAACAACAACAACAACAACAACAACAACAACAACAACAACAACAACAATAATAATAATAATAATAATAATGATACGTCTAGGTCTAGACTCAGCAGATGTTTGGGCTTTAATATTTTGGAAACGTTCAAGACCAACACAAACGAAAATAACATATTTTACAGTGGTAGGTATTTAAGAAATACTTTCATAAGGGATTTTGCTTTGTATTATATATCCAGGGCGAAATAATTGGTTTTCTAAATTATTATTATTATTATTATTATTATTATTATTATTATTATTATTATTATTATTAATTGCTAAGCTACAACCCTACTTGGAAAAGCAGGAGGCTAATAAGCCCAGGGGCCCTAACAGGGAAAATAGCCCAGTGAGGAAAGGAAACAAGGAAAAATGAAATATTCTAAGAACAGTAACAACATTGAAATAAATATCTCCTATACAAACTATAAAAACTTTAATAAAACAAGAGGAAGAGAAATAAGATTGAATAGTGTGCCCAAATGTACCCTCAGGCAAGAAAACTCTAACCCAAGACAGTGGAAGACCATGGTACAGAGGCTATGACACTACCCAAGACTAGAGAACAATGGTTTGATTGGAGTGTCCTTCTCCTAGAAGAGGTGCTGACCATAGCTAAAGGGTTTAACTGATACTGAGCTTTAATCATATATGAACGTTGGGGTATAATGTTTTATTCCTTTCTTGATAGCTAGTTGTATTCTGTCCTAGTTTTCTAAAAGAAATTGTTTCTAGAAAACTCTTGTGGGATTTTTTTTTTTTTTTTTTTTTTTTTTTTACGTTTTACTGATATAAATAAAAAGGGAGTTGAATTCTCTTTTGTTGAAACTGTACGAATTGTTTGAAATTTGAGAAAAAATCCATCTTTTTTTTGTCAGAATTTCAAAAATAGTATTAATACTAACTTAGTTGTAACTATCAATTGTATGGAATTAAAAAAAATACACTTGCTTATGTCAGAATTTAAAAGAAATAGTATTAATACTAAGTTGTAACTTTGCCAATTATATGAAATTTGACAAAAATACATCTTTTTTGCCAAAATTTCTAAAATAGTATTAATACTTAGTTGTAACTACGAATTGTATGAAATAAAAAAATACACTTGTTTCTGTCAGAATTTAAAAAAATAGTATTAATACTAAGTTGTAACTTTGCCAATTATATGAAATTTGACAAAAATACATCTTTTTTTTTGTAGGAATTTCAAAAATATTGTTAATACACACTTAGTTGTAATTGTACGAATTGTCAGAAATTTGAAAAAGACATCTTTTTTGTCAGAATTTCAAAAATAGTATTAATACTTACTTTAGTTGTAACTGTACGAATTGTATGAAATTTGAAAAAAAAATGCATCTTTTTTTGTCGGATTAAAAAATAGTATTACGCCTAATACTAACTTACTTGTAACTATGAATTGTATGAAATAAAAAAAAAAATACACATATTTTTGTCAGAATTTATAAAATAGTTTTAATACTAAGATCTAACTGTGCCAATTGTATGAAATTTGAAAAAAAAAAAATACAAATTTTGTTTTTGTCAGAATTTAAAAAATAGTATTGATACTTACTTAGTTGTAAATGTGCCAGTTGTATGAAATTGGAAAAAAATACTTTTGATTTTGTCAGACTATCAAAAATAGTATTAAAACTTACTTAGTCGTAACTGTGCCAATTGTATGAAATTTGAAACAAAACTACATCAATTTTTTTTTTTTTTGGGGGGGGGCAGAATTTCAAAAATAGTATTAATACTCACTTAGTTGTAACTATCCAAAAGTTAAAAAAAAATACTTTTGTTTTTGTCAGCATTTCAAAAATAGTATTAATACTAAGTTGCAACTCTGCCAACTATATGAAATAGTTAAAAAATACAATTTTTTTTTATCGTAATTACATTAAAATAGTATTAATACTTACTTTCAAATGTCGGGTCAACTCTTGCAACACCAAGTGCTGGGTCTTTATCCTTTGGTCCATGAGCAGTTACGACCAAAGCAAGGTTTACCTTGTGAGCCAAAAGGGATTTTTCAATATCAAACGTGAAATCTTTTGCTGTCTCAGAAATTTCACCAGTATCCTCGATGAAATATATTGTCTCCTGTGGATTTGATATTTGTTCTGTATTAATGATCGCGATGTAAAGACGCGACGATGTTATGGAGCTTGAGGACGAAAGAGTCACAATAAATTCGGACGTTGTCTTTTCCGTGAATGTCTTGATGGTCATATGAGGAAGATCTGTTGAAGTAAGACTGTGATTAGGTGCAAGTTAAAGGGTATAAATGTGAAGTGTTCCCCGTCTACGCGACCCGTCAAAAATGAGGGCTAAATATTTAGATAGATATGCGCGCACATGCGCAGATTCAACCCTTCCCATCCCCTCTCCCTATCTCCGAGTGTACTTCTCGGGTTACCACCCTACCCCTCTCTCACCAGGGTATGACTGCTCCCTCTCCCCCGCTAACCGAGGGACGGGTAGAGACCGAGTAGTCATACGTGTGACAATGCCGCTGACCATGACCGAATATATATGGTTAGTCACTGTCTATACAAGTTTGCCGGACCAGGGTTCAACTCCCGGCCGGTCACAACCTCTTGTCTTTGTGTGATTTCGCCTGGGGCTCTGATCCCGAGGTCGTTAAGAGAATCCAGACATTAATGTATAGAATGTATATGGCTTATTTGAATATATATACATTTTATATATATATATATATATATATATATATATATATATATATATACATGCATGTATGTAAATAAATATATATATATATATATATATATATATATATATATATATATATATATACATGCATGTATGTAAATAAATAAATATATATATATATATATATATATATATATATATATATATATATATATATATATATATACACATGCATGTATGTACATATATATATATATATACATACATATATATATATATATATATATATATATATATATATATATACATGCATGTATGTACATAAATATATATATATATATATATATATATATATATATATATATATATATATACATGCATGTATGTAAATAAATAAATATATATATATATATATATATATATATATATATATTATTATTATTATTACTTACTAAGCTACAACCCTAGTTGGAAAAGCAGTATGCTATAAGCCCAGGGGCTCCAACAGGGAAAATAGCTCAGTGCGGAAAGGAAAAAAAGGAAAATAAAATATTCTAAGAAGAGTAACAACAATAAATATCTCCTATATAAACTATAAAAACTTTAACAAAACAAGAGGAAGAGAAATAAGATAGGAGAGTGTGCTCGAGTGTACCCTCAAGCAAGAGAACTCTAACCCAAGACAGTGAAAGGCCATGGTACAGAGGCTATGGCACTACCCAAGACTAGAGAACAGTGGTTTGATTTTGGAGTGTCCTTCTCCTAGAAGAGCTGCATACCATAGCTAAAGAGTCTCTTCTACCCTTACCAAGAGGAAAGTGGCACTGAACAATTACAGTGCAGTAACCCCTTGGGTGATGAAGAATTGTTTGGTAATCTGTGTTGTCAGGTGTATGAGGATAGAGGAGAATATGTAAAGAATATGCCAGACTATTCAGTGTGTATGTAGGCAAAGGGAAAATGAACCGTAACCAGAGAGGAGGATCCAATGTAGTACTGTCTGGCCAGTCAAAAGACCCCATAACTCTCTAGCGGTAGTATCTCAACGGGTGGCTGGTGCCCTGGCCAACCTACTATATATATATATACATACATGTATGTACATAAATATATATATATATATATATATATATATATATATATATATATATACATATATATATATATACATGCATGTATGTACATAAATATATATATATATATATATATATATATATATATATATACAAACATATGTATACGTATGTGTGTATGTGAATATATATATATATATATATATATATATATATATATACATACACATTCATATATGTATATAAAATATATATATATATACAAACATATATATATGTACAATGTTTTGATGGACCTTAATAAATCTGTTAAGTTTACTTAAGAGATATAGTTGCCATTCTTTACAAGCTTGTGCGGCGAATTCCATCCTCTTCACGTAAGTTAACAATGTAGGAGTACTGGTGTATAGCCACGTTTAAATATATTTGTGTTTATATATATATATATATATATATATATATATATATATATATATATATATATATATACCTAGATTACAGCCAACCCTTCCAAATAGGGTGTCAAAGTATGACCTAGAAACTAATCTTTGACGTCATCCAATTTCATATCATAGACTACCTTTTTTTCGACATATATAAGGTCGTGGTTAGTACAAACAGTCTCTTCTAGGTGTCTTCTAGGTCCTTCTTATATATATCGCCATACATGATCTTACATCGAATCGTGTCTTCTACGTTTTGGCCAGTGTTGCCTGACATTGTATTCTCTTAAGCATTTGATGAAGACAATCTTTACAATCAGGCTTTGGAGTTTTGGCTTATTCTTCAAGTTCTTTATTGAATTCATTGGCATCTCTAAAACCACCAATGACACATTTGTTAAAGTTTTTGTAGTTTATATAGGAAATATTTATTTTGGCGTTGTTGCTGTTCTTAGATTATTTTATTTTTCGATGTTTCCTTTCCTCACTGGGCTATTTTCCCTGTTGGGACCCATTGGCTTATAGCATCCTGCTTTTCCGACCAGTTTTTTAGCTTAGCAATGAATAATAATAATAATAATAATAATAATAATTATGTGTATAGATCTATAGAAGGACCCAATCCAGATCCCTTAAAAAGATTAAAGATACTGATGGCATCCACAGTGGAGCACTCTTTTTACATAATAGAGTTCTCTTTGCCAGTTCCTTGGAAGTCAGAACTCTTAGGTTTATCTTAGATCTGTGGAAGATATTGTGATCACCTACAAATGTGCAAATGAAGTAAGGAGCAAGAAAATACCCTAAAAATAAACTGATGCCAGCAAAGAGGAGTAGCTTCTCTTTCATAATGTCTTTGTGAACTTCAAGTCTACATAGCATGTTACATCTTCTTGCACAAAACATTCAGATGTACTGTGATGTGTTATGTAAGAGGAGAGTATCAACAATCATGCAAAAGCTCTGTCCTTGGTTGTTGCATAGGAAGGGCCTTCTTGCACTATGGTATTTGGAAAGCTTTACATTAAAAATTGCAATATTTGCCATATTTTGACAAGTACTATACCGATACCACAACACGATAGAGGGTATTATTAAGAAGAAACTGGAGAGAAGGTTCACATTCAAGCAAAGAACACCGCAGAATGGAATGAAAAAAGGTAACAATTTTTCAGAATATTTGGTATGGAACTGCTTTCAGACAAGAAGCAGACACCATTCACAGGTTCTTCAAGAATATGGTATCATTGAAGGACCCATACAAGGGAGTATTGCTTAGTGCCTTTAGCCAACTCATCCTGGTCACCAATTTTATGATGAGGAGCAGCACAGCCCTTAGCAGATCCAATGAATCAATAGCTACTGTAATTTAGAGCTCGGATGGGGGCAGAACTTGGAATCCTCTCAATTTATCGTTTTTGTCAATTCCATAAAGATGACAATGAGGAGGCTTCTTTAAGACCTCTCCCCCATAACAACATGACTGCACACCATCTTTTTGTGGATTCCATGACAAAAATCCATCACTAAATGACCTTACCAGGTGTTCTGAAATAGTGCATCATGAGGATGGTTATATTTGGCTTAAGGTTGATGGAGTGGTGAGTATCTGACACCTTTATTCTACTCCTAATATCTAGATGTCTTCTATTTAGGGTCTACCATCCAGTAGTAAAAAATGATGAAAATGCTGGAGATGAAGTAGCCAGTTTTGTGAACCCTCATGGAAGGCTTATACATTTGCTGTCATATTTTTTAATCTTGTTTTGAAATTTCATTTTTGTTCTGCTATAGTCTTTATAGTGGATTCTAGTTTCCTTGTCAAACTAATATATCCCTGACGAAGGCCTTGTGTGAATGGCTGAAACAGCTGTGTGCATATATTGAAACAGAACAAAGTGTTGTGTTTCATCGTTTCTTTCAGTCTTTTGGTCTTGAGAATGAGAACAACAGAAAACTAGAATATTGTCTTAAAATAGTAGATGAAGCATTTCTATCGAATATCAATTTATATATATATATATATATATATATATGTATGTATGTATATATATATATATATATATATATATATATATATATATATTAATGTGGCATTTGAAGTAGTATTACAACCTCTTTCAATTGTCTAATACATCAAGTAGTAGTTCTAGAAACAGCATAACACTGCTTTACTGAGTAAGTGAAAGAGATTTTGGGGAAAAATGGTTACTTGTCTGGCTGTAGAATGTACTGTACAGTACATGCTGGTACCTTACAAATAAGAAGTATTCCTTAGTTTTAGGGGCAAGAAATCATGAAAAACGTTGTTTGGGTATAGATAAATCATATCTAAAAGATGGTGTTTGGAAAAATATCTTAAAGATGTTTTTGGAAAAAGGTAAATCATATCTAAAGGACGTTGTTTGGATAAAGATAAATCATATCTAAAAGATGGTGTTTAGAAAAATATCTAAAAGATGTTGTTTGGATAAAGATAAATCATATCTAAAGATGGTGTTTGGAAAAATATCTAAAAGATATTGTTTGTAAAAAGGTAAATCATATCTAAAGGATGTTGTTTGGATAAAGATAAATCATATCTAAAATATGGTGTTTGGAAAAAAGATAAATCATATCTAAAAGATGTTGTTTGGTAAAATATCTAAAAGATGTTGTTTGGAAAAAGGTAAATTATATCTAAAAGATGTTTGGAAAAAGATAAATCATATCTAAAAGATCTTCGGATAAAGATAAATCATATCTAAAAGATGGTGTCTGGAAAAATATTTAAAAGATGGTGTTTGGAAAAAGATAATTCATATCTAAGAGATGTTTGGAAAAAGGTAAATCATATCTAAAAGATGTTGTTTGGAAAAAGGTAAATTATATCTAAAAGATGTTTGGAAAAAGATAAATCATATCTAAAAGATATTATTTGGAAAAAGGTAAATCATATCTAAAAGATGTTTGGAAAAAGGTAAATCATATCTAAAAGATGTTTGGAAAAAGGTAAATCATATCTAAAAGATGTTTGGAAAAAGGTAAATCATATCTAAAAGATGTTGTTTGGTAAAATATCTAAAAGATGTTGTTTGGAAAAAGGTAAAT
>NC_090726.1:192296718-192301718 GCF_036898095.1 Palaemon carinicauda
AACATTGGGAGTAGAATTGATTTTGTCAGTAAGGGTATATAAGATATGACTTAAAACATGATGATGTATGTTTTTTGTTGTTAAATCATTGTTATTACTATCTTTTATCTTTATTAATAATTCTAGTAGTTATTGATATTATCATGTTTATTCATTCCAACCTCTATTAGGCATTTGAATGAATTCACCAGCTTATGGAATTCCAAATAATATCACTGTTTTCAAATATAAATCAGACAGAAATAACCAATTACAAACTCGATGGAAAAATGTATCTGATTAATTATTAAAAGTGTCTGGTTTCAGTTCGAGTTTCATCACAATAGATGCTCACCAGAACGTCAGTCGAGCAAGCGGCCCCCCCCCCCCCCCACTGTGGCCTCCCCAGTAATCAGCTTAAACTCGCGGTCCCTGGCTGGGACCGATCTGTCGCCATGCGAATCTGAGGCGAACACGTTACTACTGGCTAGTACAGTGGTAACGTGTTTGCCTAGCATTCGATTGGCATCAGATCGATCCCCGCCCGGGACCGTGAGTTTAAGCTGTTTACTGGGGAGGCCATTGCTATCGTAGGGCACCACAGTGAGGGGTTGGGCTTGCTCAACTGACGTTCTGGTGAGCATCTATTGTGATGAAACTGGAACTGAAACCAGACACCTTTAACCTTTTAAACGTTTACTGTACTAGTCAGGAGGCTAAAAGGAAAGTATAAAAACCTAGGAGTATGAAATGACCTTACCTACGAAATTGAGCTCTGTTGATTCTGTGACCTTACTATCATCCGATGCCACCAGAAGGATGCTGACTTGTTTATCTGGAAGCTCCTTATCAAGGGTAACTACACATTTTGTGGATTCTTTTATGTTGCAGTACATAATATTATTGACAGTCAGGTCCTTTTCGTCATAAACCAGGACATCCATGACCACTGAACTTGGGAGATATTCCGCTTGTATTTCTAGGCTTTTTCCCTCTTGTTTATGGGTTAAAATGATATTGGACACTGATGATATATCTGAAATTGATGGTAGGTTCTTTACATTATCGTGGAATTTGTCAGTTACGTCCACATTTAATTGAATGGATAATAAGAATTATATGAATAAAATTAATATTTAGATGTAGATTATGTATGATCATGAAATTATATATATATATATATATATATATATATATATATATATATACTGTATATACATATATATACATATATTTATATGGAAAACGCACGTTAATAGGAGATATATAATATATGTACGTATATGCATATATATATATATATATATATATATATATATATATATGTGTGTGTATATATATATATATATATATATATATATATATATGTATATATCTATATATTACTATCGATATGTATATATATATATATATATATATATATATATATATATATATGAAATATATGTATGTATGTATGTATGTATGATGTGTGTATGCATGCACACATACATGCAGCCAATCAGAAGCCTCTTACTTAGCATTTCGACCTTTCATTTCCCCCATTACAGGAATGAGTCGCTGATTCTAATCTTTCATTGTTTCCACTAAAATGTATCTGTTCAGGTTCTTGAAATTCTTTCAAAATCCTACCAGGTTGTTGATGTTTACTTTCTCACACTAGCCAGTGTTATAGGTTCACAATCATTAACATTATCACCTGGATTTTACCTGTTTGTGATGTCCATCGGCACAAACGTTGTAGAGCCTATTCCGAAAGTGTATCACTTGCATTTCAAATTCTAATTATTATTATTATTATTATTATTATTATTATTACTACTTGCTAAGCTAACCCTAGTTGGGAAAGCTGAATGCTATAACCCCAAGGGCTTCAACAGGGAAAATAGCTCAGTGAGGAAAGGAAATAAGGAAACTGCAAGAAAAGTAGTTAACAATTGATATGAAATATTTTAAGAACAGTAACAACATTAAAATGTATGTATATATGTGATAAGAGGAACTCTTCCAAACATTACATTTCCATCTTTACTATACTAGAAGATGTCATCCAGTGCATTGAAGCCTGGTAATTTATTTTAATCATATAAGATAAATATTAATAAAGTCCTGCCTTGGAAATGATAAGATTCAATAATCATATGTATAGATCAGTGGTAGATATCAGCGTAGGTGCAAATTATTATCATTATTATCCCCTCCTACACCTATTGATACAAAAGGCCTTGGTTAGATTTCGCCAGTCGTTTCTATTTTGAGCTGTTAAATCAACACTTCGCCATTCATCATCTAATTCACGTTTCATAGTCTCAGCCATGTAGGTCTGGGTCTTCCAATTCTTCTAGTGCCTTGTGGAACCCATTTGAACGTTTGGTGAACTAATCTCTCTTGGGGAGTGCGAAGAGCATGTCCAAACCATCTCCATCTACCCCTCATCGTGATCTCATCCACATATGGCACTCGAGTAATCTCTCTTATAGTTTTCTTTTTAATTCTGTGCTTAGGAGTTATTGCTAATCTGATATTGAGTTTCCCAATACTTACAATATCTAAAGCTAGTGATGACCTTCATAAATGAAACCCCTTTTTAAATATATTGTTATTAAAATTTTTGAAAATAAGAATTTTTTTTTAACTTTTAACATACAACTTGATATGACTTTTGGAGACATCTACTGACAGTTTTTCAGGATTGCAAAGGAATGTGTTGAGGGCAGAGACTTTATATTTGAGTATCAACTTTGATAGTAACAAGCTTCCTCTAAATTGATATCCACCAGGGTTGTTTGAGAAAATTGTGAACAACTTAACCTATAAAGTCACGGTCAGGAATTGAAACTTGTCTTGCCACTCAAGCATAGTATTAATTTTTCTTCCTTTAGATTTAGTTTTACCCCCACAATATATGAAATGGTATATGTATAACTTTTCCATGGCTTTCTAATACTGCATGTTTCCTTCTCTTGTTGTGCACCTTTCGGGAACTAACAACACAATAATTTCATGTCTTATCTATACTTTCTAGCAAGAAACACCGTGCTCTTTACCTTTGATCTAAATACCAAAAGATCCTGCTTTATCTTCCAAAGTAATTCAGGGTGATTTTCACAGTATTGTTAATCAAGAGTGTTACTTGGTTCCTTTGCTATGGATATCCTTCAGCTTGTGGCAGACTCCAGCTGAAAAGAAACAAATGTGAAGCAGAGTCCTAGATGGGTTCCCACCCAGTCCGCTCATAGACAGTAGCCCATTTCCTCCTCTTCAGCCGTCTGACCATATGGACGTGTAGTGAGGCATTTCTCACTTTCCATGAGGAATGTTTTCCCTACTCCTGGGGTATGACTCCATTTATGGTGATTTGTGTAATTTCAATAATATGGATGATGCTAAGAGCAATAATCCCAAAGTGTTTGGGCAGAGGTATTCTTGTGGCAAGGTTAAGTGCTTTAGGCAGTTTGTTCCCCCCATGCTTATTTGCAAGCATACCCATTTTCCGAGTTTTGTAGACCGTCTTCTCTCCTATGGGAGTGGTTTGGGAATAAGAGGAAAAGTATAAAAAAGACTTCTCTGTCAACATGGGGGAGTGTGGCTGGCTTCTCATCTAATGTTACTGAGGGAACTTTTCTGGCACTTATCTTCCTTTCTCTCAGCCCCTTGTACACATCCCCTGGTTTTCTTCCATTGGGTAGCATACAAGAGGGTGGGTCTATTGACAATGGTCCTCTGGCATGCGATCCAGCAGGTATGGGAGGTTAGTTTCTTCTAAATGATAACTCATCTTCCATATGTGATAGGCATACATCACCCTTGCCTATTGTTGATGTTGCTATGAACACTGACATACTGGGTGGTTGTCGAAGGTTGCCAATTCTAGTGTAGTAAAGGCCCCTGTGCAAGTGATACCTCGATTGTTAATATATCATGGCCTACAAGTTTTTCAGTGGTTCCTGTGCAATTAGCTCTTGTAGTTACTTCTTCCTTGAGAGCATCACCATCGATGTTCAAAGTTTCCACTGTGATGAGTGCTAAGGAAGGGAACAGGAAAAAGAAGTGAGTGTGTTCCTCTTTTTTCTGCTCTTGTTCCTGTGCCTCTTGCTCCTCATCCTTTGCCTTTTCCTCATCAACTTTTCTTTCGTCATATAAGTAGGCGAAGTAGTAAAGGTGCTGGATGTGTCCCCCTCAGTGTGTCACTATGGAACCTTTTGGGAGGCCAGTTTATCACAAGGGTTCTGACTTCTTCCAGAGGGCTGGAAAGTCAGGTTCTCCTGACATGCCAGGGTCTGTTTATCACCCAAAGGTAGAACACTCATGTTCTTCATCTTCCTACATGCAGCAAAAAAGTTAGGTTCCATGCCCCTCCTCATTTTGTGATATTTGCTATCTTGATGGGAAGAGAAGACAAAATCTATGGACACCCCTTATCATTTTTGTGAGAATAGACAAGATTCTTGTCCTAGCTCTTGAGAGCATTGACATACTTATTTCTCTTCCGGATAATTATTGTTCACGTTGATTTGGACCATGTCGTAATCCTTGTTCAAGTGTGTGTGGGTGCGAGTATTATTACTAATACTATGTAAGCTACAACCTTTATTGAAAAAGCAGGATGTATTATAGCCCAAGACATGTGCGTGCCTATTCTTGTAATTCTTTTGAAGTTCATTCGCAGAAATATAGGGAGCCCGCGGTTGCAAAATTAAGTACAGGATCGATCACTATCCTATTTGTATGCTTCCTTGGTAGCCCGAGGTAGTCGACAAGGCACGTTGGGGTGCTTGATGACTGTCTTTATCCATCTTCTTTATCCACATCGCAAGACTATTTTCCTGGGTTTGTTCCAAACCAAGAATGTACTGTACGTACTCAGTAAATTGTTTGTAGTATTGAACCTCAGAGAAAAAGGGGTGACTGAAATTTAGCAGCATATTTAGCACTACCTTGTGGATGATATTGTTGATATATAATCTTTTTAAGCCACGGAAATTGAGGTATTTGAATTATGAGGCTAGAGATCAATGGTA
>NC_090726.1:192306718-192311718 GCF_036898095.1 Palaemon carinicauda
ACTGAAACCTTAGGGTCACTAAAAGCTGTGGCCTATACAACATTATGATCACCCTACATCATTACTATATTATCCCTAAAGCTGGCTAGACTGAAATTAAGAGCCTACCAAAAGCTGTGGCCTATGCAACATTGTGATCACCCTACATCATTGCTGTATTATCCCTAAGGCTCACTAGACTGAAACCTAGGGCCCACAAAAAAGCTGTGGCCTATCCAACATTATGGTCACCCTACATCATTGCTCTATTATCTCAAAGGCTCACTAGACTGAAACCTAGGGCCCACCTAAAGCTGTGGCCTATGCGACATTATGGTCACCCTACATCATTGCTCTATTATCCCTAAAGCTGACTAGACTGAAAACCAGGGCCCACCAAAAGCTGTGGCCTATTCAACATAATGATTACCCTACATCATTGCTGTATTATCCCATTGGCTGACTAGATTGAAACCTAGGGCATACCAAAAGCTGTGGCCTATGCAACATTATGATCACCCTACATCATTGCTGTATTATCCCTAAGGCTCACTAGACTGAAACCTAGTGCCCACCAAAATCTGTGGCCTATGCAACATTATGATCACCCTACATCATTGCTCTATTATCCCTAAAGCTCACTAGACTGAAACCTAGGGCCCACCAAAAGCTGTGGCCTATGCAACATTATAATCACCCTACATCATTGTTGTATTATCCCTAAGAATCGCTAGACTGAAACCTAGGTCCCACCAAAAGCTGTGGCCTTTGCGACATTATGATCACCCTACATCATTGCTGTATTATCCCTAAGGCTCACTAGACTGAAACCTAGGGCCCACCAAAAGCTGTGGCCTATGCGACATTATGATCACCCTACATCATTGCTGTGTTATCCCTAAGGCTGACCAGACTGAAACCTAGGGCTCACCAAAACCTGTGGCCTATGCAACATTATGATCACCCTACATCATTGCTGTATTATCCCTAAGGCTCACTAGACTGAAACCTAGGTCCCACCAAAAGCTGTGGCCTTTGTGACATTATGATCACCCTACATCATTGCTGTATTATCCCTAAGGCTCACTAGACTGAAACCTAGGGCCCACCAAAAGCTGTGGCCTTTGCGACATTATGATCACCCTACATCATTGCTGTATTATCCCTAAGGCTCACTAGACTGAAACCTAGGGCCCACCAAAAGCTGTGGCCTTTGCGACATTATGATCACCCTACATCATTGCTGTATTATCCCTAAGGCTTACTAGACTGAAACCTAGGGCCCACCAAAAGCTGTGGCCTATGCAACATTATGATCACCCTACATCATTGCTCTATTATCCCTAAAGCTCACAAGACTGAAACCTAGGGCCCACCAAAAGCTGTGGTCTATTCGTCATTATGATCACCCTACATCATTGCTGTATTATCCCTAAGGCTGACTAGACTGAAACCTAGGGCCCACCAAAAGCTGTGACCTATGCGACATTATGATCACCCTACATCATTGCTGTATTATCCCTAAGGCTCACTAGACTGAAACCTAGGGCCCACCAAAAGCTGTGGCCTATGCGACATTATGATCACCCTACATCATTGCTGTATTATCCCTAAGGCTGACCAGACTGAAACCTAGGGCCCACAAAAAGCTGTGGCCTTTGCGACATTATGATCACCCTACATCATTGCTGTATTATCCCTAAGGCTCACTAGACTGAAACCTAGGGCCCACCAAAAGCTGTGGCCTTTGCGATATTATAATCACCCTACATCATTGCTGTATTATCCCTAAGGCTGACCAGACTGAAACCTAGGGCTCACCAAAACCTGTGGCCTATGCAACATTATGATCACCCTACATCATTGCTGTATTATCCCTAAGGCTCACTAGACTGAAACCTAGGGCCCACCAAAAGCTGTGGCCTATGCAACATTATGATCACCCTACATCATTACTGTATTATCCCTAAGGCTCACTAGACTGAAACCTAGGGCCCACCAAAAGCTGTGGCCTTTGCGACATTATGATCACCCTACATAATTGCTGTATTATCCCTAAGGCTCACTAGACTGAAACCTAGGGCCCACCAAAAGATGTGGCCTATGGACATTATGATCACCCTACATCATTGCTGTATTATCCCTAAGGCTTACTAGACTGAAACCTAGGGCCCACCAAAAGCTGTGGCCTATGCGACATTATGATCACCCTACATCATTTCTGTATTATCGCTAAGGCTGACCAGACTGAAACCTAGGGCCCACCAAAAGCTGTGGTCTATTCGACATTATGATCACCCTACATCATTGCTGTATTATCCCTAAGGCTGACTAGACTGAAACCTAGGCCCACCAAAAGCTGTAGCCTATGCGACATTATGATCACCCTACATCATTGCTATATTATCCCTAAGGCTTACTTGACTGAAACCTAGGGCCCACCAAAAGCTGTGGCCTATGCAACATTATGATCACCCTACATCATTGCTGTATTATCCCTAAGGCTGACCAGACTGAAACCTAGGGCCCACCAAAAGCTGTGGCCTATGCGACATTGGGATCACCCTACATCATTGCTGTATTATCCCTAAGGCTCACTAGACTGAAACCTAGGGCCCACCAAAAGCTGTGGCCTTTGCGACATTATGATTACCCTACATCATTGACTTATTATCCCTAAGGCTCACGGCTCACTAGACTGAAACCTAGGGCTGACCAAAAGCTGTGGCCTATGTGACATTATGATCATCCCACATTATTGCTGTATTATCCCTAAGGCTCACTAGACTGAAACCTAGGGCCCACCAAATGCTGTGGCCTTTGCGACATTATGGTCACCTTACATCATTGCTGTATTATCCCTAAGGCTCACTAGACTGAAACCTAGGGCCCACCAAAAGCTGTGGCCTTTGCGACATTATGATTACCCTACATCATTGCTGTATTATCCCTAAGGCTTACTAGACTGAAACCTAGGGCTGACCAATAGCTGTGGCCTATGCAGCATTATGATCACCCTACATCATTGCTCTATTATCCCTAAAGCTCACAAGACTGAAACCTAGGGCCCACCAAAAGCTGTGGCCTATGCAACATTATGATCACCCTACATCATTGCTGTATTATCTCTAAGGCTTACTAGACTGAAACCTAGGGCTGACCAAAAGCTGTGGCCTTTGCGACATTATGATCACCCTACATCATTGCTGTATTATCGCTAAGGCTGACCAGACTGAAACCTAGGGCCCACCAAAAGCTGTGGTCTATTCGACATTATGATCACCCTACATCATTGCTGTATTATCCCTAAGGCTGACTAGACTGAAACCTAGGGCCCACCAAAAGCTGTGGCCTATGCAACATTATGATCACCCTACATCATTGCTGTATTATCCCTAAGGCTCACTAGACTGAAACCTAGGGCCCACCAAAAGCTGTGGCCTATGCGACATTATGATCACCCTACATCATTGCTGTATTATCCCTAAGGCTGACCAGACTGAAACCTAGGGCCCACCAAAAGCTGTGGCCTTTGCGACATTATGATCATCCTACATCATTGCTGTATTATCCCTAAGGCTTACTAAACTGAAACCTAGGGCCCACCAAAATCTGTGGCCTTTGCGACATTATGATCACCCTACATCATTGCTGTATTATCCCTAAGGCTGACCAGACTGAAACCTAGGGCCCACCAAAAGCTGTGGCCTATGCAACATTATGATCACCCTACATCATTGCTGTATTATCCCTAAGGCTTACTAAACTGAAACCTAGGGCTGACCAAAAGCTGTGGCCTATGCGACATTATGATCATCCCACATTATTGCTGTATTATCCTTAAGGCTCACTAGACTGAAACCTAGGGCCCACCAAAAGCTGTGGCCTTTGCGACATTATGATCACCTTACATCATTGCTGTATTATCCCTAAGGCTCACTAGACTGAAACCTAGGGCCCACCAAAAGCTTTGGCCTTTGCGACATTATGATTACCCTACATCATTGCTGTATTATCCCTAAGGCTTACTAGACTGAAACCTAGGGCTGACCAATAGCTGTGGCCTATGCAACATTATGATCACCCTACATCATTGCTTTATTATCCCTAAAGCTCACAAGACTGAAACCTAGGGCTGACCAATAGCTGTGGCCTATGCAACATTATGATCACCCTACATCATTGCTGTATTATCCCTAAGGCTTACTAGACTGAAACCTAGGGCTGACCAAAAGCTGTGGCCTTTGCGACATTATGATCACCCTACATCATTGCTGTATTATCGCTAAGGCTGACCAGACTGAAACCTAGGGCCCACCAAAAGCTGTGGTCTATTCGACATTATGATCACCCTACATCATTGCTGTATTATCCCTAAGGCTCACTAGACTGAAACCTAGGGCCCACCAAAAGCTGTGGCCTATGCAACATTATGATCACCCTACATCATTGCTGTATTATCCCTAAGGCTCACTAGACTGAAACCTAGGGCCCACCAAAAGCTGTGGCCTATGCGACATTATGATCACCCTACATCATTGCTGTATTATCCCTAAGGCTGACCAGACTGAAACCTAGGGCCCACCAAAAGCTGTGGCCTTTGCGACATTATGATCATCCTACATCATTGCTGTATTATCCCTTAGGCTCACTAGACTGAAACCTAGGGCCCACCAAAAGCTGTGGCCTATGCGACATTATGATCACCCTACATCATTGCTGTATTATCCCTAAGGCTCACTAGACTGAAACCTAGGGCCCACCAAAAGCTGTGGCCTATGCGATATTATGATCACCCTACATCATTGCTGTATTATCCCTAAGGCTCACTAGACTGAAACCTAGGGCCCACCAAAAGCTGTGGCCTATGCGACATTATGATCACCCTACATCATTGCTGTATTATCCCTAAGGCTCACTAGACTGAAACCTAGGGCCCACCAAAAGCTGTGGCCTATGCGACATTATGATCACCCTACATCATTGCTGTATTATCCCTAAGGCTCACTAGACTGAAACCT